>NC_053024.1:217807264-217819541 GCF_003073215.2 Triticum urartu | reverse complement strand
CAGCTAGTCAAGTGGAGGATGCAAATCTTGAGGCTGCCACAACCACCAATGAAGCTAATGTGGAGCCCTCCCCAGCAAAAGCTTCAGAAGACAGCGAAGCCACTGATCCCGCCACTTCTGTTCCTGAGTCTGCTGCCGGTCCCCAATTCAACTATCATGTTGAGCACAGGCCTCAGGTCCAGAAGCCAATCCCAAGACTGCCAAGGTTTCCAGGTCCTGCATCAGCACCTGGCTCCTTCAACATCAATGGCTTCAGGGCAGACAACACGTTCTTCAATAGCTCCAGGAACCCCTACTCAAGGGAAAGGATATCATCTGATCGGTTCTGGAGCTATCCTCAGCGAAGCTATTACTCTTGCATTCTTTACAACCAAGGTCGCATCTTCCCACACAAGCGCCTTGACATTGAAGCTATAGCTGGTCTGCCCTGTCTAGAAGAAGCGTTGGATTGCTTCAAGCAAGTGGGTCTGCTGCAGTTTGTTACTGATGAAGAGCATTGGAATGAAGAGCTGCTGCTACAATTCTATGCCACACTTCACATCAAAGGGTATAGCAGAGATCCGAAGACTTGGGTCCTGGAGTGGATGACTGGCAACGTTCATCACGAAGCCAATGCATTTGACATCATTGAGCTCACTGGCTTGCCCACTCCTGGCGATCTCTTCGAGCAAGGCTGTCAGCTGCATGCTGAAGCTATTGAGAGCATCTTTCAGCGGCCAGAACCTAATATGAGTCAAATGCTCAGCATGATGAAGCCATTGCCTCAAGATGCTGCGTATCCCACAGAGTTCTTCGTTGAAGACCTTGAGTACCTGCCCAGAACCATCTATCACATCATCAGGCGAACTCTCTGGCCTATCAAAGGGCACTCTCCAAATGCCAAGCTTCAGGGTGCAATGAAGACTTTGGTCTTCTATATACTTCATGGCAAATGCTTCAATGCACAGGACTTCTTCATACGCCAACTTGCTGCATCAGGCATTGATCTGTTTGGTTTGAAGTTCTACGCCCCTTGGGTCATGCGGCTGATCAAGCTACACTCCGCCATCTCTTATCAGCCCTCAGCCCGCAACCATCGGATCTTCTTGCCTGACGTGGACATGTCTACTGAAGCCATATATTCTGAGCCTGCCAAGCAACCTCTAAGTCTTCAGAATGCAGAACATCAGAGTTTTACTCAGAACGTTGAAGGCGTTGAAGCAATTTCTCGGGTGTATCCTTTGGCTGGCACTACACGTGCACCACACCCTGCTTCAACTGAAGCCACTGACAGTGCCACTGCTTCAAGACCCAAGAAGCGCACTCGTGTTCTCAACGACCGAGAGCTTCTTGTGGCCCTACATCAGAAACAAGATAGGCATCATGACTGGCTGAAGCGTCAGATGAAAAGCCTCTTGGTGGATGTTAATCGCACTCGAAATCTTGCCACCAAGAATGCTTTCGTTGCCCATGAAACATGTCGCCGCACATGGAAAGGGCTAATGATGATGCTTTCTGAAGCTAATCTTCAAGAGGATGGCTTCACTGAGAGATTCAAGTTTGACTCCACACCTCCTCGAAGGACTGTGCTGCTAGGAACTCCATCCCTTGAAGACTCTGAGTTCTCTTCCTCTGCTGCCACAGTCACTGCCATAATTATTGAGGAGGAAGACGATGCTACTTCAACGCCACCTGCTTCAGCACCTCCAAGCTCTTCTACACCGCCAAACTACACCAACAACCCTGCTACTTCACCTACTCCTCATGGGAACGAGTAGAGGCTCCATGTCTTCAAACCTTTTTGGTCATTACTGACAAAAGGGGGAGAAGCATATGAGATTGATAGTCTTCAAGCGGGTTCATATGGGCGGGTGCCTTATATTTTGCTTCATGCTTACAACTCTCGTTTTTTTGCTACATTTGGCTCTTATGAGTTGTAACACTTAAACTAGATGGTCATCTGCTACTTATTTGCCACCTTGTTTTGCGAAGATAAATTCCGCATGTGCGACGATAAATTCCGCACTTAGCTCATTCTGCAGACGTCCATTTTCCATTATGCATGGAATTATCTTCATATACTTTCACATGCATAGTGGATTGTCATCATAAGTTGAAGTGGATCTCCACAAGCACCACCTGCCATGTGCATTTGCATTCCCAAAAGCAAATTAACTTATATGCACATCTTCAGGGGGAGCCCTTGCAACTTATGAAGACAATTCCTTATCCTTTACAGTTTCACAGATTATATTCCCCGTTGAAAACTTCAACTAGTTTGTCATCAATCACCAAAAAGGGGGAGATTGTAAGTGCATCTAGTGCCACCCCTAGTTGGTTTTGGAGTATTGACGACAAACCTAGTTGAGGGACTAATGTGTTTGTGAGAATTGCAGGATAACATGGGTAGAAGTCCCTCATGATTCGGTTTTACTACCAGAGATGACCCCTAAAAATGTATGAAGACATTGAAGTCAAAGGTGGTATATGAAGATATCCACATTGAAGACTATGACAAGAGAAGACACGATATGAAGCCTATGGAGCTCGAAGACTTAGATCTTTCGTAGTTCTTTTTCTTTTGTGTTGAGTCATAGGAACCACCGTACTGTTAAGTGGGGTCTAAGAGAACCAGTCAGAATGACTGAAGTGATGCCTAAACCAAAAACCTATGTCTTCGAGTGAAGACTGAGAGCGAATCTTGTCCAGAGTCGGACAAGTCAGCTTTGCTTGTAGCCCAAGTAAAGTTGCCGTGTGAGTTTGAAATCTGACCGTTGGAACACGTGTCAGTTCCTTAGTGACCCAGGGTCATTTCGGACAAATCAGGTCGGGTTGCCAAGTGGCTATAAATAGCCCACCCCTACAACCATAAACGGTTGGCTGCTCAGATTGAAGTACGGCTTTTGTCGTTTGAGAGCAACCCACCTCGAAGCCTTTGAGAGAGAATTCCTTGCGAGGATAAAGCCCTAACCACCCAGAGCCAGATAAAAGTGGGCATCACTTAAGTCTTCTTGTCTGTGTGATCTGAAGACTTATTACACTTGAGGACTGTGCATCCTCCAGCCGGTTAGGCGTCGCGTTCTGAGCTTCCAAGAGACATTGTGGATTGCCAGTGAACGAAGTCTGTGAAGGTTTGGGAGCCTACCTTGAAGACTTACCAGAGTGATTGGGCGAGGTCTATGTGACCTTAGCTCAAGGAGAATACGGTGAGGACTGGGTGTCCTGAGCTGCGTGTTCAGGACTGTGTGTCCGGGACTGTGTGTCCTAAGGTTTAAATACCTAGCCGCTCCAACCAGACGTACAGTTGTCAGAGCAACTGGAACTGGTCCAACAAATCATTGTCTTCAACGAGTCACTGGTTTCATCTTCACTTCACTTTACTCACTGTTACTCCTTGTGAAGTCATTGTATGTTTGCTCTATCATTTGTCTTCACTGAGTGACTGTGTGTTCTGTTTGGCTTCACAATATCTTCCTACCTGATCCTTACTACCTAGCTGCTATTAGTCTTTGTGCTTTCACTTCATTGAAAACTTGACTATGGTTTGCCTAGTGTAGCCTACCTTCCGCTGCATGGTAATAGGTTTAATTTTATCATTTGTCTTCAAAACTCCCATGTTCTGAAGACTTTCATAAAAATCGCCTATTCACCCCCCCCCCTCTAGTCGATATAACGCACTTTCACTTAGCTCAAGGGGAATACGGTGAGGACTGGGTGTCCTGAGCTGCATGTTCAGGACTGGGTGTCCGGGACGTGTGTCCTCAGGTTTAAATACCTAGCCGCCCTAACCAGAATGCTACAGTTGTCACAGCAACTGGAACTGGTCCAACACATCATTGTCTTCAACAAGTCACTGGTTTCATCCTTCCCTTCTCTTTACATACTGTTACTCCTTGTGAAGACATTGTATGATTGCACTATATTTTATCTTCACTGAGTGACTGCGTGTTCTGTTTGTTTCATAATTTCTTCCTACTTGATCCTTACTACATTGCTGCTCTTAGTCATTGTGCTTTCACTCTATTGAATACTTGACTATGGCTTGCCTAGTGTAGTCTACCTTCCGCTACAGGGTAATAGGTTTATTCTGTGTTTGTCTTCATAACTTCCATGTTTTGAAGACTTTCATAAAAATCTCCTATTCACCCCCCCTCTAGTCGATATAACGCACTTTCAATTGGTATCAGAGCTAGGTACTCCCTTGTTCTGTGTGATTCGGTTTAACCACCTGGAGTTTTAGCTATGTCGACTGCAAGGATAATCATAGTCTCCGCTGCGTGCCCCGTCTTCGATGGAACTGAGTATCCCTACTGGAAGAATAAGATGCGCATGCATCTTGAAGCCATTGATGTCGACCTATGGTATGTCATCAAGAACGGCATTCCCAAGGCTGGAGAAGGTGTCACTGCTGCTGACGTCAAGAAGTTCGTTCAACTGGACTCTACTGCCAAGAATATCATCTGTGGTCATCTGACCAAAGGACAGTATGGCCGCGTGAGTGCTTTGGAAACATCTAAGCTAGTCTGGGACTGGCTCTCCAAGGTCAACGAAGGCGTCTCAACCCAGAGAGATCAGAGAATCAGTGTCCTTCGCAACCTCTTCAACCGCTTCAAGAGAAATGACAATGAGAATGTCCAGCTCACATTTGATCGACTCACTGACATCACGAATGAGCTTCAAGCCCTTGGCGCTACTGAGATCACCAAGCATGAAGTCGTCAAGACACTACTGAGATCACTTGACAGTTCGTTTGACACCCTAGCCCTGATGATTCAAGAACGTCCTGATTTCAAGACACTCGAGCCGTCCTGACATACTTGAGAGGCTCAACACACATGAGTTTCAGCTTTCTGAGAAAAGAGATATCTACGGTCCAAACTGATGGGCGAACTCGTGCCTTGAAGGCAAAAGCTGTCTCCTCATCTGAAGAAGAATCTGACAACAGTTCGGATGATCCTGAAGAACATTGGAAGGGAACTTGCTATGCTTGTCAAGAAGTTCCAAAAATTCACCAAGAAGAAAGGCTTCAGAAAGTCTTCCCGATCAAGCTCAAGGAATGATGAAGCTTCTGCTCATGACTACAAGAAGAAAACATGTCACAAGTGCAAGAACCTGGCCACTTCTCTGAGTGTCCGCAGTGGGACAATGAGAACAAAAGGAAGAAGAAGAGCAAGGAATATGACTCTGACGACAAGAAGAAGAAAAATACTCAAAGTCCTCTTCCAAGTCTTCTTCAAAGTCTTCATCATACAAGAAGAGCTCATCTGGCAAGGCACGTGCGTTTGTTGGCAAGGACATGGATTCAGAGGAGGAGTCCGCTTCTGAGGAGGCGGAGGTGGAGTCTGAGGAGGAGTCGATTCTGGCGTCGCAAGTCTGGCTACAGCATACGTTGCCAAGTCCATCTTCAACACTGAAGACAATGACCTCATCACCGACACCGATGCAAATGACAAGGACTACTCCACTCCTACCTACTGCTTCATGGCACATGGTGCCAAGGTAAACACATGCACTACTCACTATCAAACATCCAGTGACGATGACTCTGATTGTGGTTCAAAACCCAGCTACAAAACACTTGCTAAAATTGCAACTGAACAACAGAAAGCCATGGAACATATTCAAAAACTGTTAGACAAAAGCAATGATTTGTTAGGCGCTGAAATGACTCGTTCTGAGTCCTTAATTGAAGATATAAAAAATCTTCACGTTAAGTATGAGGAACTTGAAAGTCGTCATGAAACGCTCTCAACAACTCATGAAAAGCTTTCCTATGATTATCTTCAAAGGAAGCAAGATCTTGAGAAATTGAGAGCGGCTCATGAAGATCTTCAAAAGGAAAATGAGTCACTTCGCTCCAAACAGATCAGTTCCGCTCAGGAAGGATTTGAACCACCATGTCTTAAGTGCATTGAGCGTGATAATGCTACTACTGTTGCTGAATGTTCTACTGCTACTACTGTTGCAATATCTTCAACTGTTTATGTGGGAACTAACCCCTCTGCTGAGGATTCCATTGCTATTGCTGATGAGAATGCTAGGTTGAAGACATTGCTTGAAACAGGGATGTACAAAAGTCTTAAAGGGCATCAGACACTATGTGATGTCCTCAAAAAGCAGATCTTGAACCGAAACCCGAGGAAAGAGGGTGTTGGGTTCGTAAGGAAAATGAATGCTGATGGCTCTTACTGGAAACCTGAGCAGTACCCCAAAACCACATGGGTTGCTGCAAAGGAATCTTCAGCAGATCTATCTAATCTATCTGGCTTCTCTTGTGCAAATACCATTGTCATTGATGAATCCTTTGATGCAAACTATAAACTGTTTAAGAATCAAAATGGTGAAGTGTTTGCCAGGTACATTGGTACTAATTGCAGGAATGGACCGCCTATGAAGAAGATCTGGGTTCCGAAAAAGTGTCAGGAGAATATTCCTGTGAATGTCATCATGACACCACACGTGAAGAAGACAAACCTCAGATCACAGACTTCATACGGTCCAAAGGCTTCATACAGACAGAGGACTCACCTGAGTCGCACTAACGCAAATGTTTTGCAGGGAAACCGTACTCAGGCCTATGAATATGAGCGCGGTTCATCAAACCGCCATGTTCATAAGACCAAGAACTATTCTGCTTATTCTTATGAGTACTATTGTCCGCCTGCAAGACTTTTTGCTAGGGCTCCAAAGCCAAAATTCTCAGACGCTGCACTTAGACTTATTGCTTCTAAGCCACCCTTGAAGATGTGGGTGGCTAAGAAAGCTTAACTCTCTTTTGCAGGGAAAGGTCTTCAGCAGAAAACCAAAATCGTCTGACGCTATTGCTGGGGACCTTAAACATCTTGTAGGGCGCAAGATCAAATGCCCGAATGGTCTCACTATGTACTTCGTTCCTAAATCACTTGCTACTCTCCCTATCAGTCCTAATCTGGATCTAAGCTTTCATAACCCACTGGTTCGTCAAATGTTTTTGCCTCACAATTCTCTTCGTGAAGCCTATCCCCCTAACTGCACTGTAGGGTACGACACCAGCGTATTCATAATGGATTATTGATAGTGGGTGTACCAACCACATGACTGGCAAAAGAAGCCTTCTTATGGACTCAACCTTACGTCCATCCGACAAGAGTCACATCACATTTGCTGACACTGGTAAAAGTAAGGTATTGGGTCTAGGTACAGTTGCAATCTCATAGGATCAACACATGGATAAAGTCATGCTTGTTGAATCCCTTGGCTTCAACTTAATGTCTGTCTCAATGCTTTGCGATTTGAACATGATCGTAATATTTGGAAAATATCGTTGCCTTGTACTAATGGAATCTAACAAGTCTCTAGTGTTTGAAGGGTATCAGAAAGATGATTTGTACGTGGTAGATTTTTCGGCAGGACCACAGATTGCCGTATGTCTTCTAGCAAAGGCTTCAGAATGCTGGCTCTGGCATCGGAGGCTAGGGCATGCTGGCATGAGGAACCTCCACACCCTTGCAAAGAAGAAGCATGTCATAGGCATCGAGGGCGTCAAGTTCAAGAAAGATCACTTATGCGGTGCCTGTGAAGCAGGGAAGATGACGAGGGCCAAACATCCCTCGAAGACAATCATGACAACCACTCGACCCTTCGAACTGCTCCACATGGATCTTTTCGGTCCCACTCATTACTCAACTCTTACTACTACTGCTTGCCTCTATGGCTTTGTTATTGTTGATGATTATTCTAGATATACTTGGGTGCACATAATCCTTTACAAGACTGAAGTGCAGGATGTCTTCAGACGCTTCGCCAATTGAGCTATGAACAATTATGGCGCCAAGATAAAGCACATCAGAAGTGACAATGGCACTGAATTCAAGAACACTAGCCTTGATACATATCTTGATACCTTGGGCATCACACATGAATTCTCGGCCCCGTACACGCCACAACAGAATGGCGTTGTCGAACGCAAGAATAGAACACTCATTGAGATGGCCAGAACGATGCTAGATGAATACAAGACCCCAAGAAAATTCTGGCCTGAAGCCATTGATACTGCATGCCATACAATCAATCGTGTTTATCTTCACAAGCTTCTGAACAAGACATCTTATGAGCTCCTTACTGGCAAGAAGCCAAATGTCAGTTACTTCAGAGTATTTGGCGCCAGGTGCTGGATCAAGGATCCACATCACACTTCAAAATTTGCACCAAAAGCACATGAGGGTTTTATGCTTGGATATGGAAAGGATTCGCACTCCTACAGAGTCTTCAATCTCTTTCATTATAAAGTGGTTGAAACAGTGGATGTGCGATTTGATGAGACTAACGGTTCACAAAGAGAGCACCTGCCAAATGTGCTAGATGAAGTTCCATCCAGCGAATCAATCAAGCTAATGGGAACTGGAGAAATCATACCCTCTGAAGCTCAACCTGAAGAGGAACTTATCATCTCCGCACCTGATCAACCTGAAGACAATGCTCAGCCTGAAGACAATCCCATAACAATGACAATGATCAGCAAGAGCAAAATCTTCGCCCTGTACATCCTCGTGTTGCCAATGAAGTGCAGATTGAGAGAATAATTGATAGCATCAATGCACCTGGTCCACTCACTCGTTCAAGGGCGACTCAGCTAGCAAATTTCTGTGGGCACTTCGCATTGGTCTCAATAACAGAACCCAAGAAAGTTGAAGAAGCCTTCATGGAACCTGAATGGATTCAAGCTATGCAAGAAGAGCTTCAATAGTTTGAGCTGAATAATGTATGGGAACTGGTTAAGCGTCCTGATCCTCGGAAGCACAACATAATTGGCACCAAATGGATATACCGCAACAAGCAAGATGAGCATGGTCAAGTTGTCAGAAACAAAGCTCGCCTCGTTGCTCAAGGATATACTCAAGTGGAAGGCATTGACTTTGATGAAATATTTGCTCCTGTGGCTCGACTTGAAGCCATACGCATACTGCTGGCCTATGCAAATCATCATAACATACTTCTATATCAAATGGATGTGAAGAGTGCTTTTCTCAATGGCAAGATTGAAGAAGAAGTGTATGTTGCACAACCGCCTAGCTTTGAAGATCCAAAACATCCTGACATGGTATACAAGCTCAACAAGGCACTGTATGGCCTCAAACAAGCCCCTCGGGCTTGGTATGACACACTCAAATACTTCCTGAAGAGCAAAGGCTTCATACCTAGTTCCCTCGACCCCACTCTCTTCACGAAGACATACGATGGTGAACTGTTTGTGTGCCAAATATATGTGGATGACATTATCTTCGGCTGCACCAATCAGAAGTACAGTGAAGAGTTTGGGTATATGATGCAAGAGCAATGTTAGATGTCCATGATGGGAGAGCTGAAGTTCTTCCTCGGTCTCCAAATACGACAGCAACGCAACGGCATCTTCATATCTCAAGAGAAGTATCTCAAAGATTGCCTGAAGAAGTTTGGTATGCAAGACTGCAAAGGCTTCATGACGCCAATGCTAGCCAAACATCATCTGGGTGCCGACGACAATGGTAAAGAGTTCGATCAAAAGGTATACCGCTCCATGATTGGTTCTTTACTTTATCTATGTGCATCTAGGCTAGATATTATGCTTAGTGTTTGCATGTGTGCTCGATTCCAAGCAGCACCAAAGGAGTCGCATCACTTAGCTGTGAAGCGAATTCTTCGATATTTGGCTCACACCCCAACTCTAGGACTATGGTATCCAAAGGGCTCAGAGTTTGATCTGGTTGGATTCTCGGATGCTGATTATGCTGGTGACAAGGTGGATCGCAAGTCTACATCAGGCACATGTCATTTTCTGGGACGATCACTTGTATGTTGGTCTTCAAAGAAGCAGAACTGTGTATCTCTCTCCACTGCTGAATCTGAATACATTGCTGCTGGATCTTGCTGCGCTCATCTTTTGTGGATGAAGCAAACACTCAAGGACTATGGCATTCATCTGAAGCAAGTGCCACTCTACTGCGACAACGAAAGCGCCATCAAGATTGCCAACAACCCAGTTCAGCACTCGAAGACAAAGCACATTGAAATTCGTCATCACTTTCTCAGAGAGCATGTTGTGAAGGAAGATATTGATATCATACACGTCAACACTGAAGAGCAATTGGCAGATATCTTCACCAAGCCCTTGGATGAGAAGAGATTTTGCAAGTTACGGTGTGAGCTAAATATCTTGGAATCCTCAAATGTCCTATGATTAGGCACACATCCTAACACTTATGCATATTGATGACTTAGATGTGCAACACACGAAGAAAAGTATATCTTCAATCAATGAAGACATACATTCTAAGTGTGAATACATTAATGTGGAATTTGACTTCGGAGCACCACGATAATTGTGCGCCGTGTCTGGGTCTAATACTTCCTATACGGTGGGTAAAGCCACCACCAAACTTTCTGTTTGAAGTGCTTCACTCATGGTGTTACATTAGCTATGTCTTCACATTTGGTTTGGCTTCAATCTCAACATGTCTTCATGATTATCTTCACTATCTTGATTATATATATACATATACTAGTGTTCTGTCCTCTACAGCATTCACTTATAGCCATGTCTTCTTGTTGAATCTTTTGAACTAAGTGAATGTGATCGGACCCTAACCTCTCTATGCTTTCTATCTCAAACTCTATCTCTCCAAATCATATGCATTCTATTGAAACTGTCGAATGTCTTCTCTGCGTCCTTGTCAGCAGAAGATACAGAGACAACCATTAAGTCCGTTTTCAATGCTCATTCCTTCACCTGAAACCCGGAGAAGTGGGAACGACCACCCGACAATCCAGGCGTGCGTGGGACGTGGAACAACCCCCGATATGCTGCATGACGGCCACGTGCCCATCAGATGTGAATCGCCAGGGGCACCTGTGTAATAACGCAGTGCCGCCCCTGTACCTATAAATACACGCCTCACCACAGTCATTATCTCTTCTTCCACTCTCGCACGAACCCTAGCGCCACCGCTAGCTCGACGACGCCGGCGACGAAGCGCTTCGCTGCCGCAACCTCTCCGACGCCGTCTTCACGCCGACCGCGGACATCGTCCTCTCCGCCGTCACCGTAGGTGTCCTCCGTCGCCAAGTTAGGGCACGGAAGATCGAACTGCTCGGCCTCCTCTTCCACTCCGTCTAGCAGTTCTTCGTGTGGTAAATAAAACTTCCTTTTTACGGCCCCTTTGATCCTATAGCTTTATCACTTTCTACCACAAGCAGTTTCTATTCACACAGTAGGATCCATTTCATACTGCATCTTTACATGCCTAGTATATTCACTTATGCACAAAGTAGTTAGATTCTCACTTGTACTGATCCTGGATTTACAAATCTGGAACCAACTCCTTATCTATGAGTGAATGTCTTCGCACGATGAGGTCAATGTCTTCTAAACTGATTTCTTCAAAATCTTCTGAGAATGCATATGACCTTTTCCCCTTACCTCGCACCTTAATGCTGTCACAGTACATGTCTGTGGGAGATCCTTTGATTCTTCATAGTCTGCATCATTTTGCAGAATTCTTACAGCATTCACATAAATTCTCCCGAAGCCAGTTTCTGTTTGTCCAGCAGCGAAAACCTTTGAAGCCTCTGAACGTATGAAGCCTTTCAGATTTAAGTCATGGCTTTCGGAAATCAGCAAGGAAGGGTGACAGAAGCGTCGGAGAGACATCAAGAGATCTGCGATGACCTCTCAGAGTGTACAAGACAGATCCTGAAGACGATTACCAATCAGCGCAGACACGAATCCAATGGATTCAACGCTATTGGGCAGAACAGTGGTTCAAGTATAGATTTGTGACCAAGGAATATGCTGAAAAGAATGCCATCAAGCGACCATGGGGAGACATCCTCTACAAAAATCTTCAACCCAGGACCAGAGATGAAGCCATTGAACAAGGCTTCTATCCCTGCATGGTCCGTGGACCACAACCTGCGGATGCTAACCCATCGTCCCTGCTATGGTGTCGTGACGACATTCTATTCAAGTGCAACTTCCAGTTTGCCCAGAACTCAGCAAAGCAAAACAAGAAGACATTGGGACTTAGACTTCAACCCTGGTCCTTCTGCTCCAAGGGCTGACGGCACACGTGATGCAGAACCCAATGTCGTCGGTCCTTTCTACAACCTTGAAGGTCTCATCACCCATATCTTGGTTCAAGGGACAGCCGTGAAGAGCCTGCAGCTGACGCTGAATCAGATGAAGCGCCTGCAGCGCCGAAGCCAAAAGCCTAAAGCTTCAAAGCCTGCCCGCTCCAAAACTCTCACGAGCGAAGCCACTGGCAACTGCACTCATTCTCTCTTT
>NC_053024.1:217732350-217806264 GCF_003073215.2 Triticum urartu | reverse complement strand
GTCGGCGGCGGCGGTTGAGTAGGGGAATCGAGGGTGCGGGGGGTCGGCGGCGGCGGCCGGTGGACCGGGGGGTGCTCGGCAGCGAGGGGGACCGGATCTGACGAGGTGGGATAGCGATCGAGATGGAGGGGGATCGAGATCGAGTGTCCATGAAATTTAAAAATATTCATGATAGTTCAAAAAGTTCCCATGAAATACAATCGAGAAATGAAGGCTACGATTTAAATACAATCGATCTTAGCTAGCTATCTGTGCACAATCTTCTTGCCCTTCTTTTTCGCAAATGGAGTTCTTCTGTGGAACGGACGTCCTTTAGTTAGGGTGGTCCTGCTTCTTCTTGTGGTGTATGCTGCTACTTCATCATCGTCGTCATGTTCGATCCTCGGGTCGCCATACTTGTCGAAGTCTTGCTCATTGGCTACTCCATCCATTCCGATGATCTTCCTTTTGCCTCTCCTCACGACAACACGACTGGGCTTTGACGGGTCGGTAATGAAGAAGCATTGGTCCACTTGGGAAGCCAATACCCATGGCTCATTTTTCGCGGTGACGTTTGCGCCCGCGGTCTTGGATTTGGCTTCGGGTATAACCATGGTGGTGAAATACCGGTCTTCTTTTAGGACGCTCTTGGCCCATCTGACACGGAACATCGGGACCTTCTCTCCAGCATAGCTCAGCTCCCAGATCTCCTCGATCCTTCCGTAGTATCTGTCCTTGTCGTTACCGGTGTAGGATTCCATCGTTACCCCGGAGTTCTGATAACCATCGCTCTTCATGTCCTCGGCCTCGGTGTAGAATGTGTAGCCGTTGATATCGTATGCCTCATAGGTCATCAGGTTGTGCTCGGCGCCCTGTGACAAGGCGAATATGAGTTGTTCTTCCACGGAAGAATCCTCATGTAAAGGGTACGACAGAAGCTTCTGCTTGAACCAACGCGTGAAACATGAGTTGTGCTCTTTGAGTATATCTCCGTCCGTCCTCTGTTGGCCTCGGTCATTGTACGTCTTCTTAATAAAGGTTTTGTGCTGTACCACCCAAGGATCGACCACGTCTATGTGTTGTAGCGCGACTAGGTTTGCTCTTTCAAAGTCGGCGAGTCGACCCTCGAAGTCGACATGCATTTCGCGACGACCCTCATGGTGACCCCATCCAGCGAGCCTGCCGAGGTGCCTGTTGATGGGCAGACCAACGGGGTTCTCGATGCCTAGATAATTCGTGCAGTAGGAGATGCACTCTTCGGTCAGAAAGCCCCTGGCTATGCTTCCCTCTGGACGTGACATGTTGCGAACGTATCCTTTGATGACACCATTCATCCTTTCGAACGGCATCATGCTGTGCAGGAACGTTGGCCCGAGTTGGATGATATCGTCCATGATATGGACCAGCAGATGCACCATAACGTCGAAGAATGCGGGCGGGAAGTACACCTCCTGACTTAGAGTGAAGCACGCGGGAGGGTAGTCATTTCCGGTCTTCTCGGCCTTTTTGCCTTTGTGACGACTTTCCGTGTCCTGCTTCGCCTCATCATCATCATCATCATCATGATCATCATATATAGTGTGAAGCTCCTTCCTGATGCCCATTGATTTCAAGTCTGCCCTTGCTTTCGGCCCATCTTTGGTCCTCTCTGGCATGTTGAGCAGGGTGCCAAGCAGACTCTCGCACACGTTTTTCGTGATATGCATGACATCAAGGCTGTGAGGCACACGGTGGATCTTCCAGTACGGCAAGTCCCAGAAAACAGACCTCATTTTCCATACCTTCAGCAGCGGCTCTGGCGCCTTTCGCTTCTTTCCCGGCTCTGGCACCTTTTGCTTCTTTCCTGGCAGTGGGCAGTCTTTCCAATTTTTCAACAGCTCGTCTATTTCCTCATGGCTCCTCGTACGCGGGCGTCCTTGGGGTTCGGTTTCACCATCGAACAGATCCTTGCGCTTTCTCCACGGGTCATCGTCGCGAAGCCACCTTCGATGTCCCATGAACACGGTTTTCGAAGACCGGGGATCTCTATCTAGCTGGCGATACGTTGTGTCATCCATGCACCTGACGCATCCAGAAAATCCGTGGACCACCTGCCCCGCGACATATCCGTAACCAAGATAGTCGTGCACCGTCGTGAGCAGCGCGGCTCTCATAGGGAAATATTCTTTCTCTGCGGCGTCCCATGTATTGGCTGGCGTTTTCCACAGCGTGTCAAGCTCATCTTTCAGCAGCCCCAGATACAGATTGATGTCGTTCCCTGGTTGTTTCGGTCCTTCAATTAGCATACTCATGTGAATGTACTTCCTCTTCATGCACAACCAAGGGGGGAAGGTTGTACATCCACACAAACACAGGCCAGGTGCTATGTGTGCTTCTCTGGCTGCCAAACGGATTGACTCCATCGGTGCTCGCGCCCAGCACGATGTTCCTTGGATCATTCCCAAATTCTGGGTCTTCGAAGTTCAACGCTTGCCACTGGCTCGCATCCTTAGGGTGACTCAGCATCTTGTCTTTTTTATCTATCTCCGGATCATTTGCGTCATCTTCTCGCTTCTTCTCCTCCCTATCCGCGTGCCAACGCAGGAGCATTGCTACCTTAGGGTCCGCGAAATACCGCTGCAGACGAGGAGTGATCGGAAAGTACCACACCACTTTTCGAGGAGCTTTCTTCCTCTTCTTGTATCGAGTGACGCCGCACACCGGACATATGGTAGACTCCGCGTGCTCATCCCGATAAATGATGCAATTGTTCATGCACACATGGTATTTCACGTGCGGTAAATCCAGAGGACACACGATTTTCTTCGCCTCCTCCAAACTGGCCGGGCACTTGTTCCCCTTGGGAAGACGTTCGTGCCAGAATGACATGTTCTCGTCGAAGCATGTGTTGGTCATTTTGTGTTTTACCTTCATCTCCAGAGCCATGAGCGTTACTTTCAGGCGGGTATCCTCGGGCCTGCATCCTTCATACAATGGAGTAACCGCGTCTAACTCAAGTTGATCCATCTTGGCTTTCTCTCGGGCGGCAGCTCTTGCGTTATCCGTCTGCTTGAGAAGCAGCTCTTGAATATGAGGGTCCTGCACCCAGCCCATCGATGGTCCAGCGTCGTCTGCTCCGCCGGCATCATCATCTTCATGATCATGCCCGTCGACTGCTCTCACATCTTCCTCATCATCATGTCCTGCATCTTCTACATGATGACTGTGTACAACATCACCGTCGTGATCATCTCCTCGGGATTCTTCGTCTTCTCGCCCGCCCGAGCCGCGGTGGTTGTCTTGCTGCCCTTCCTCATTTCTTCGTGTGTGTCGATCACATCCTAGATCTTTGGGTGTGAAACTTTTTCTTCGCGTGTGTCCCTTTGCCTCGTAGCCATGGAAAATCTTCATCATTTAACGGGATGCTCGGGTCAATATTCACTGTGAATGGAGCAATTTCATCAAACTTTTCATAATCTTCTGACTTGTCTGTCTTGTCATCCACTCCCACGATGTTTCTCTTCCCAGAAAGAACTATGTGCCGCTTTGACTCATCGTACGATGCATTCGCTTCCTTATCTTTTCTTTTTCTTGGCTTGGTATACATGTCCTTCACATAGAAAACCTGTGCCACATCATTGGCTAGGACGAATGGTTCGTCTGCATACGCAAGATTGTTGAGATCCACTATTGTCATTCCGTACTGCGGGTCTTCCGTTACCCCGCCTCGTGTCATATTGACCCATTTGCACCGAAACAAAGGGACCTTCAAACCACGTCGATAGTCAAGTTCCCATATGTCCTGTATATAACCATAATATGTTTCCTTTCCCGTCTTGGTTTCTGCATCAAAGCGGACACCACTGTTTTGGTTGGTGCTCTTCTTATCTTGGGCGATCATGTAAAATGTATTACCATTTATCTCGTACCCTTTGAAAGTCATTATATTCGAAGATGGTAACTGGGACAGCAAGTACAGGTCATCTTCAATAGAGGTGTCATGCATGGTACGTGCTTGCAACCAGCTGGCGAAACTCCTGGTTTGTTCACGTGTAATCCAGTCATCAGACCGCTCCGGGTGTTTGGAGCGTAGCAAATTCTTGTGTTCATCCATATACGGAGTCACCAAGGCGGAATTCTGTAGAACTGTGTAGTGTGCTTCAGTGAGAGAATGTCCGTCCATACATATTATTTGTTCCCCTCCTAGCGTGCCTTTTCCATCCAGTCTGCCCTTATGCCGCGATTCAGGAACACCAATCGGTTTAAGGTCAGGAATAAAGTCAATACAAAACTCAATGACCTCCTCATTTTGACGGCCCTTGGAGATGCTTCCTTCTGTCCTAGCACGGTTATGAACATATTTCTTTAAGACTCCCATGAACCTCTCAAAGGGGAACATATTGTGTAGAAATACAGGACCCAAAACGTTAATCTCTTCGCATAGGTGAACTAGGACGTGCGTCATGATGTTGAAGAAGGATGGTGGGAACACCAACTCGAAACTGACAAGACATTGCACCAAATCATTCTGTAACCTTGGTATGATTTCTGGATCGATTACCTTCTGAGAGATTGCATTGAGAAATGCACATAGCTTCACAATGGCTAATCGAACGTTTTCCGGTAGAAGCCCCCTCAATGCAACCGGAAGCAGTTGCGTCACAATCACGTGGCAGTCATGAGACTTTAGGTTCTGGAACTTTTTCTCTGCCATGTTTATTATTCCCTTTATATTCGACGAGAAGCCAGACGGTACCTTAATACTGAGCAGGGATTCAAAGAAGATTTCCTTCTCTTCTTTGGTAAGAGCGTAGCTTGCATGACCCTGATGTATGCCGCCTTTTCCGTGCATATGTTGCTGGTCCTCCCATGCCTCAGGTGTATCTTTTGTCTTCCCATACACGCCCAAGAAGCCAAGCAGGGTCACACAAAGATTCTTCGTCACGTGCATCACGTCGATTGCGGAGCGGACCTCGAGGTCTTTCCAATAGGGCAGGTCCCAAAATATAGATTTCTTCTTCCACATGGGTGCGCGTCCGTCAGCGTCATTCGGAACAGGTTGTCCACCAGGACCCTTTCCAAAGACCACCTTCAAATCCTTGACCATATCATGTACATCAGCACCTATATGGTGGCGAGGCTTCGTCCGGTGATCTGCCTCACCTTTGAAATGCTTGCCTTTCTTTCTTACGGGATGCCTGCTCGGAAGAAATCGACGTGTCCCAGGTACACATTCTTCTTACAATTAGCCAAATATATACTGTCGGTATCGTCCAAACAGTGCATGCATGCGCGGTATCCCTTGTTTGTCTGTCCTGAAAGGTTACTGAGAGCAGGCCAATCATTGATGGTCACGAACAACAACGCCTTTAGGTCAAATTCTTCCCCCATGTGCTCATCCCACGCACGTACACCTGTTCCATTCCACAGTTGTAAGAGTTCTTCAACTAATGGCCTTAGGTACACATCAATGTCGTTGCCGGGTTGCTTAGGGCCTTGGATGAGCACTGGCATCATAATGAACTTCCGCTTCATGCACAACCAAGGAGGAAGGTTATACAAACATAGAGTCACAGGCCAGGTGCTATGGTTGCTGCTCTGCTCCCCAAAAGGATTAATGCCATCTGCGCTTAGACCAAACCATACGCTCCTTGCATCATCTGCAAACTCCTTCCTGTACTTTCTTTCGATTTTTCTCCACTGCGACCCGTCAGCGGGTATTCTCAACTTTCTGTCTTTCTTACGGTCTTCTCTGTGCCATCGCATCGCCTTGGCGTGCTCTTTGTTTTGGAACAAATGTTTCAACCATGGTATTATAGGAGCATACCACATCACCTTGGCAGGAATCTTCTTCCTGGGGCGCCGACCCTCGACATCACCAGGGTCATCGCGGCAGATATTATAGCGCAATGCACCACATACCGGGCAAGCGTTCAAATCCTCGTACTCACTGCGGTAGAGGATGCAATCATTAGGGCATGCATGTTTCTTCTGCACCTCTAACCCTAGAGGTCAGACAACCTTCTTTGCTTCGTACGTACTCTCGGGCAATTCGTTGTCCTTTGGAAGCATATCCTTTATCATTACCAGCAACTTTCCAAATCCCTTGTCAGATACACCATTCTCTGCCTTCCATTGCAGCAATTCCAGTGTGGTGTCCAGCTTTTTCTTGTCACCTACGCAATTCGGGTACAACAATTTTTTGTGATCCTCTAACATGCGCTGCAACTTCTTCTTCTCCAAATCACTTGCGCAGTTTCTCTTTGCATCGGCAATGGCCCGACCTAGATCATCAACGGGCTCATCTGATGCCTCTTCTTCAGCTTCTTCCCGCATTGCCGGCTCAGCTTCTTCCCGCATTACCGGCTCAGCTTCTTCCCCCATTGTTGTATCATCGTATTCAGGGAACCCATGGCCAGGATAGCTGCCGTCGTCCTCTTCTTCTTCATTGTCTTCCATCATAACCCCTCTTTCTCCGTGCTTGGTCCAAACATTATAATGGGGCATGAAACCGGTCTTAAACAGGTGGACGTGAATGGTTCTTGACGTAGAGTAATTGTGACCATTCTTACAGCGAGCAAATGGACAAGGCATAAAACCATCCGCCCGCTTGTTTGCCTCAGCCGCAAGCAGAAAAGTACGCACGCCCTCAACGAACTGGGGAGAGCATCGGTCATCGTACATCCATTGCCGGCTCATCTTCATTACACAACACCGAATAGACCAAATTAATACAAGTTCATACATAAAGTTCATACAACACTTAAATGCAACAAACAAATAACTCTCTAGCTAAAGCATTTAAATGCAACAACAAATACGATCAAGATCGCAACTAAGGTAACAATGGATCCAACAGCATAATGATACCAAGCCTCACTATCGATGGCATATTTTCTAATCTTTCTAATCTTCAAGCGCATTTTCTCCATCTTGATCTTGTGATCATCGACGACATCGGCAACATGCAACTCCAATTCCATCTTCTCCCCCTCAATTCTTTCCAATTTTTCTTTCAAGTACTCGTTTTCTCTTTCAACTAAATTTAACCTCTCGGCAATAGGGTCGGTTGGAATTTCAGGTTCAGATACCTCCTAGAAAAAATTTCTATGTCAACTTGATGGGCATAATTTGTCATAAACACGAAATGCAACTAGTTTTAAAAGAGAATATACATACCACATCCGAATCATAACAAGGACTAGGGCCGACGGGGACGGATATCAAAACCATGGCACTATATGTATAACAAACAACGTACGGGTAAGATAATTATACGAGTAACTATATATCCAAATCACACACATCAATTTTTATATAAAATTTCATGAACAAGAGGCTCACCACAAGGTGGTGCCGGCGACGGGACGGTGCGGGCGATCGACGGTGGCTACGATGGAGATTTAGAAGGCACTAAGTAAATCACACCTACATATGCAAACTAAGTGTTATTTTTGACCTCAAATTGCATATAAATCAAATACTAGCACACACATATATATATCCTCCCAAATTACTAAACTCACAAATTAATCACTATATAAACCAATGCAAGAGCTAATCTAGCAATGAGAGATGAAAGGACAAAGTTCCTAACCTTTGTGATCATTTGAATGGATGAGGGCCTTCAAATCTTGACGAATTTTGGGCAAATTTTGTGATGAACTCGAGAGGAAGAAGGGAAGAACAGAGGAGAGGGCCGGAGAGGGGAAAGGGGGAAGAACAGAGTGCTGGTGGACGAAGGGTTTATATAGGACGACCTTTAGTACCGGTTCGTGCCAAGAACCGGTACTAAAGGGGCTGGAGGGGCGCCTGTCTGACAACATCCTGCCACCACTCTCATTAGTACCGGTTCGTGGCACGAACCGGTGCTAAAGGTTCGCCACGAACCGGTACTAATGAAAGCGGCCCGGCTAGCCGTTGGAACCGGCACTAATGTATACATTAGTGCCGGCTCAAATACAAACCGGCACTAATGTGCTTCACGATTGACCCTTTTTCTACTAGTGGAGACGGGACGTGACGGACCGCTAAACCTAGAAAAATCTCGGGGAAAATAGAGCTCGGAGGTCGAGTTTCAAGAGAAGAAATATTAACTAATGTGGCTCGGACATTTCATCGAACACCTCATGTGCATAGGAGGTGAGCTAGAGCACCCAAATGCCCTCCCCTCGCCGGCCAGCAAAAAACAAAGCAGTATGGAGTGCTTTGCTCGCCAGCGATGGGCTATATATATATAGGCAACTCATTTGTCCCGGTTCGTGGCTGGAACCAGGACCAATGGTTGTGGGCCAGGAGCAAGGCCCATTGGTCCCGGTTCGTGCCTAGACCGGGACAAATGGGTCCAGACGAACCGGGACCAAAGCCCACGAGGCCCCGGCCGGCCACCTGGGCTCACGAACCGGGACGAATGCACCCGTTGGTCCCAGTTCGTATAAGAACCGGGACTAATGGGCTGGCCAGGCCCGAACGAAAGTCCCTGTTTCTACTAGTGCTAGTGATGCAAACATTACACACATTACAATCAAGTGAGCTTGTTATTTTTTTGTCCCTATGAGCTGTCTGGATTGATTATTCCAAAATGTTCAAAGAATTTTGGGTAGCATACAATCAAGTGAGCTTGTTATTTTTTTTGTCCCTATGAGCTGTCTGGATTGATTATTCCAAAATGTTCAAAGAATTTTGGGTAGCAAAGAGGGCTTTGTAGGATTTGAAATAAGAAAACCAAGTCCTTTGACTAAATAAAATGTTGCCTCTCAACAAAGGATCGAAATATATATTTTGGACTTTGTGATTATCTAGGGTTAGTGGTGGCTTTGCTCCCACAATGGCCATGGCTCTCCGGCAACCTGCACGGCGACTGCATTGACGGGAGCGTCCTCCTGTGGCCACTCGCGTACCTACCCGTCCGCTAGGGTTTGAGCCACCGTGTCGCCGGCGTGGCTCCGGCGTTGTTACGATGATCCAGTGACTCAGGTGAGTCCCTCCACTCCTCCTCGTCGCATCACTCGGGGCAGGGCGGGGGGGGGGCGGGGGTGGGGGGGGGTTACAGAACCCCTGTCGGACGATGCACCAACCGTGGGCCTCGTGACTGGTGCATGGCATCAAGCGCGTGGAGGGCTGCTCCTGGACGTCCCCAGTCATCGGCCGCCTCTGGATCCACGCTGCCTCCAAGGGCTCTATTCTAGTTTTATCAAAGGGCTCTCTCTGTTTTGGCATTATAGGTAAACGTACTTGTCAAGTAAATTGCTTGCCATGAGATGTTCTTAACAAGAGAAGACAATACAACCGTAGGAGCCAACACTTAGTGTCTTTCTTGATCACTCACTATAGAACATAACCAAGTCGACTAGGATATTATAAAAATAAAATAAGTAATGGTCATGGCCTCCCTGCCATGGCTACCTACCTATAATAGTAGGAGCCAACTCTTGGTGTCTTTCTTGATCACACACTATAGAACAGTTACTTTGTGAAGTTGCTCTGGTCACTGATTCTTTAATTTGTAGTCTATGGATTTAAATCTCTGATTTTGAAGTTTTGTTGGTATATGGACATCAGATTCCGTGTCATGGAATGGATGGATGATGGTGAGCGAGCAATGGATCTCGCTGAATACGCCTTGCCGGTCTAGAGAGTGTTGGGCTTGGAAGCGGGGACACCCAGATGTGCGAGGAGGTGGCCCTATTGGTTGAAGGCAGGGCTCACTCGACGCATTTCGGTAAGCAATCAACATGCTCGAGGAACCCTGTTGCCACTGGATGGACTAAAGGTCTGCACGAGGAACCCTGTGTCGGCGTGGAATGACCAGAATACTCGGGAGGCTATATACATGCTGAAATTAGTCCAACTGTGACAACCCCCTCCTCACTATGCCAGACCTTGCTTGAGAAATCTACCTTGATGTCATGATCCATATCAGAGGTACGCACATAAACCATACCTTGCTGGTTCCACTCAAGATCTATACTAGTGCTAGTCATCAGTTTGCAGGGAGAAGAGATGCTTGCCTTGTTTGTGTGTATACAGGGCTGATAAGTTCATGCTACAGTTTACTATTTTATTGTTTGGTGATCCAGATTACATGGTAAAGAAGCTCCACATCGTCAAGAGCATTAGCCTGACGCTTTGCATCCTCAACTACATGCTGTACGGGACTACCATGGCTGCAGGTGCGTATGATTTGGATCTGCAGTAAAAACTGGTTCTTTTGTTTGCATCTAGTCTTGACCATGAATGTATATTGTGATCCTTGATGCAGGCTGTCGGGTACCAATTATACCATGCTGATTTTCATGTCCACGGGTACTGCTTGCCAGCTGTTTGCTGGTCCAGATGACATGGTGGAGATGCTCAGCATCGACAAGGGCGTGATCCTGGAGCTCTGCACCCTCAGCTACAACAATAACGGAAGCACCGTGGCTAGGCTGCAGGTGTGTATGATTTGAATCCGTAGTAAAGATCGATTCTTTTGTTTGTCTCTAGTCTTGACCATGCATGCATCTTACGAAAGTGTGAGAGGACACAACTTTGCGCAGCAGGAGCTTGTTTGATCTATGGCGCAAACTTTCCTGAATATATGTGTTTCTACCGTTGGAATGTTAAATGTTACAATGGTGAAAATGTTAGAGGACACGACTGCGCATAGTGTTGATAATTATAGAGGATGTTTGCATTTCTGTTTGGGAAAATGGGCACTAGTGTGTAAGCATTTGAATTAAGCTGTGTTTCCCACCGAAGGATGGGGATTTCTTTAACTCTGGATGCGTAGTGATGCATGTCACAAGAACATGATGCTGCAAAGGTTTGACCTGTGCTGATGCTAGCAGCAAACATCGGCATTCAGTGGTTCTGAATAGTGTTCTTGTGGCTGATAATCTTGTGGTGGCTATATATCTTCGGTATGGTGCATATGTAGGCTTTAGGTTTTGCTATAAAATGTTGGTCCTGTTGCGCGGGTCTTTTGGTCTTGTTAAATTTTAGAGATAGTGGAATTGGCAGAATACAGTGCATGCATAGTTATTGTTCGGTCCCATGTTGTGTTTTATCATGGCTTAGTTTTTCTTTGTTTTGGAAAACGCGTGCAGCGATGGGCACTGTCGGTGGTGCAACGATCTCCCCTGCCATGGTGACATGACAAGCTGGGAGATGGAGGTATGATGATGATGACGATGGTGTGATACCACTGGGTATCGATTAGCATTTTGTGCAACTGGGATCAATTACATCCCTAAAATAATCTTATTTCATTTTGTGCGATATTATTGAGTTTTTATAGCTAGCTAAAATGGGAGCAGTGCTATATGCGAAATGAGATAGTTGATAAAAAAGAGAGGATAATATAATAGCTTTGGAGTAGGCTTGGACTTGGACTGCCATTATAAATTATGGCATGCTATTCAAAGCTCCCAGGCTGAGCCATTTATTGGATGATGAACTGAGTAGCAGCAGCATTTCTTTCCGTCGGTCCTCTATATAGTGACTGAGCTTTTCTTCTCCCACCTATTCAGGGCTATCATGCATAGAGGGAGGCAGAAAGGAGAGAATCTATGAAATGCGAACAACTATTTTATTTGCCCTTTGGTGATGAATGAATTCTGTTAGGTATCATCTTGTGTCGATGCAGCTTTGTTGGCGATGTTCCTCGATCTGCTCATGTTATGCATTTGCATAGGCTTGTTGGTGGCAAGCCGAGAAAGGACGGTTACTGATTTGGGTTGGCACGAGTGGGAAGGCGCCCAAGAGAGCAAAGATTCAGATTGGAAGAAGCACTATGTAAAATGAGCCGGACGTGCAAGTTGTGTTTAGGCTGGGTGGTATTGAACTTAGGAACCTGTCTGTGTTGAAAATTGATGACGTCATTTACTCGTTTTGTTCATGTATGCATTGCGACTGCGATTAATTTTTACATTAATCATTTTCATGAATCTCTCTTGAAGATTGTCTCACTAAATGAGAGAGTCACATGTTGAAACTGAATAGTATGCATGTTGTTTTGTAAACTGCCTAGTGTGTGTTTGTGAGATGTGCACGCACCCCTGGAAACTGTGTACCTTACTGATATAGGGTCAGAAGTTGCTAGCGTAGCAAAGCTGATCTAGGGTCTTGGCATTTTATTTGTTGTTGTTCCATTCACTGATGGATCATGGATGCCAAGACGCTGGAAGAAAAAGGAGGGAAAAAAAAGAACCCATCTTTTATCGAGATTCTGTGTATAGGCGTGTATGACGAGCAAAGTTGTTATGTTTCAAACACAGGAAATAAAAATTCTTGTTGGTCAATGTATATCATTTCTTTCATGAGACCGTACAATGGATAAAATCATGGTAGAAATGTCTGGCCAACGCAAAGTTCCTTCCTTGCGTAAATCAATGCTCTTTCACATCAGCATTTGCAATCAAATCATAGCGATTTACCTAGCTAAGAGAATGAAATTAGTTCTCTGGTCCAAATGAGCGAGGGAGAAAAGAAAAAGGAATAACAAGTGCCGTGTCGTCGACAGATAACCCAACTTGGGCCGGGGACAAATTGAAGGTGTTGAGTTGGTGCCGTCTGGGCCAGTCCAGCGTTGGTTGGGTTGCCAACGGCCCATGCACACACACCACACACCACACACCAGCCAGCGAGACTGCTTGCTCAGGAAGTGATTTAGTCCCATACCATATCGCTATTGGGGAGGGGCACGGGAACTAGAGCTAGAGCAGTAATTGGTACCTTGGTGGACGTAACCATGATTGACTTTGCTGTAATCGAGCTGCCGCAGCCACAGCCGCTTAATTGGCTGACGTCATTTAGTAGTAGCAGCACGAACAACAGGAGCATCCACTTAATTGCATTAGCCAGCTAGCCAGCCAGGAACAGAGGGTCCGGATAGCTCCACGTCATCGATCCGTTCCCTCTCGCGAAGTGATTTAGTCCCATACCATATCGCTATTGGGGAGGGGCACGGGAACTAGAGCTAGAGCAGTAATTGGTACCTTGGTGGACGTAACCATGATTGACTTTGCTGTAATCGAGCTGCCGCAGCCACAGCCGCTTAATTGGCTGACGTCATTTAGTAGTAGCAGCAGGAACAACAGGAGCATCCACTTAATTGCATTAGCCAGCTAGCCAGCCAGGAACAGAGGGTCCGGATAGCTCCACGTCATCGATCCGTTCCCTCTCGCACTACTAGGAAAAGGCCTACTAACGGCGCACCTAATTTGGTCATTAATGGCGCATTAGTGGTGCGCCATTAGTAGCACGCCATTAGTATATTTTACTAATGACGCATCACGGGTGCGCCATTAATATATACAACAGTGCGCCATTAGTATGCCTCCCAGGGGGCCATGTATACCCAGGTGCTTTGGCATACTAATGGCGCACGACAACGAGATGCGCCATTAGTAAGTTCTGCATACTAATGGCGATTTGTCTAAAGATGCGCCATTATTATCCTTTGGCATAATAATGGCGCACTATGGTGTGATGCGCCATTAGTATGAATATTAGGTTTTTTTATTTTTAAATTTTCTGTTTTTTGCACAGGTTACAAAATGTATAATTGGACAAAATATAAACAGCACACATCAACAACAGATTCATCGAATACAATAGAAGATTAGTCTCTGAATACAATTCATCATTTTAGTCTCCGAATACAATTCATCATATTAGTCTCCGAATTGAAAAGACCGAACAAAGATAGAACATTATATTACAAGTCTCGAGACCGCGAGTTTGTCTTCACATTACAAGTCGATATCGATCATCTAAACTACCATCACATAGAAGAGAGTTGCGGTCATCACGATGAGCATCATCACGATGAAACTCGTCTTCATCCGGTTCCTCCAACGCTCCCTCCCCTCTCCCGCTAGATAGCGGGTGTATCTAGATTCGGCCTCGGCCCTAGTGGCGTACCGTTTGTAACTGTTACCGCTGAATCAGTGAACCTGTCTCCGACACTCCTCCCAGTCGTCGTAGACTCCGGGAACCTTACCCTTGTACACGACATACCACGGCATCGCTATGCAGTAGCCAAACGAAACGTTAGTACCAATTCACAGACAATACATAAGCAATATATAAGTATGCAATAGAACGATCGGAAGAGAAAAGCAAGACATTAATAGCATCGATTACATCTTAAGTTGAACGACTCTCGAAACCAAAGAGACATACTACAAGTTCATTAAAGTTTAATTACAACATGAGCCAATCGATGTTTCAGAACTAGACACAGCATCACTGCTTTCGACTCGACTCAAGGGACCGGAGCGTGGATGAAGCCGCCGTCTATCGTGGGAGTCATGAAAGAACGGGCCTTGTCAGCCTGCATTTGTAGGATTGTGTCGATGTCACTGTTGGACGGTTGATTTCTGAGGTAGAACTGCCCCGAGGTACGAAGGACATCTTGATGGATGATTTCCGCAAACTCCGACTGGATGCGAAAGAATTCTTGTCTGATGTCCGCGTCCTGGATTGCCGACACGCTCGCGGCACAATCGTTGAGTCTACTCGGTAGCAAAAGGTGATGATGGTCCCGTACGATCGCCCGCATGTGATGGATGGCGTAGTAGGCACCCTTCTGACCGCCAGGTGGCTGCTTGACGCAGCAGAACGTCGTATTGTGGGAGAACACGTGCTTGCCGTACTTACGAATAGGCCTGGTGAAGGTGCCTCCAGATTTGACGTAGCCGGGGAGAACATCATCAAGAACCTTCTTGACATTTGTGTAGTCTACGTTCGACTGACGGTCCAGGTCGAAATACGTGGCCATGGAATATTTGGGGCTTAGGAGGATGAGCTTGCAACGTGTGTCACTGTAGAAAACACAGAATGTTAAAAGAAAAACGATCGAAATCTAAGAATTCATATGTTACGGGGCGGTTGAGGGGAGGACTTACTCGGGAAAGTAAGGCACGAGGAAGTTATCCTTATCTTGGTTTGCCAGAATGACGCCTTCGAGGTAAGAACTCGCGACTTGCCGGTCCCCAGCGCTGCCCAAGATCTTGGCACGCATGTAGAAGGGGTCGACTATCACGATGTCCGGGGTCTTGTCGCGAATGATCCGCATCTCCATACTCAGCAAAAATAGCCGAACGAAGGTGTAGTGCAGCGGATGAAGGTTCAACATAGCGTGGATGTCATCAAACCGCAGGACGATCGTACCCCCGATGGAGTTATCCACAAAGCCCTTGCCCTCTGGCACCTTGGCCGCGAAAACCGGGTATGCCACATCCTTCTCTCCGAGACGCCGCTTCTCCAAAGAAAGAACACTGTCATGCAGACTCCGCATAGCACCGGTTGCAGCATCGAGCATATTTCTCGGTAGCATCGGCCTACCCGCCACATGCACCCTCCTCGAGATATGCTCAGGTGAAGGTGGCCCGTCCTGAGCACGGATCGTACTCGGTGCCGGCTGGCCCGCACCCTTGTTAGTCTTTCTTTTGCGTGCCTTCTTCTTCTCCTGTAATGGGACCGAGTTCTGCTCACAGACCGCCTTCTTGAGTGTGTTGGGGCTGATAATATTTCGCACCTCGCCTATCTGAGGCTCGGTGAAGTCGGCAGCTGGAGGCGTCTCCTGAGAGCTGAACGGCAGATGACGCCGGTTGCAACTTGGCTTCTCCGCAGTACCAGCTAGATCGCGCACGTCTTTTGTTGGGTTGGGTTCTTGAAAAGGAGGCCCCATGAAGTCGCCACCGTACCCATGATCGGCAAAGTACTGATCGACGTTGGCAAATGTATCGTCGTCGTCGTCGTTCTGATCCTGTGCCATATGCATGTTTGGATCCAGTGGCATAGGGATGTCCGGCACCGTTGCGGCGGTCTTTCCATGGGGCCGACTTGGCGCCGGCACGACTGGCGGTGTTGTCTTTGGGGTGGTGTCCCCCGTCCCCAAATGAATCTGGCTCTTCGGCCAAAGCAGGGGCCAGCTCAGGCAGGCGCTGAGGGTCATCACGTCATCATCGTCGGCCCCGACGGGTCGAATCGGAGGTAACAACTCGTCGCAGCCTGGCAGCACCCGAACTAGTTGAACCCTAAACAAGTTGGGTGGCATCTGGGTACCGTGGAACAAGGGGTTGCCCGGTTGAATGATTTTTCCCTTGGCGACATCGACCAACTCGTTGTTCACGAAGTGCAGGAGAGTGCACGGAACATCGGCGGCGCCCTGCGAAAACATGTAGGGCGTCAGGGATGCCCAGTCAAAGGCAAGGAGATGAAGTCCTCGGCCGAGAGAGGCTTAATTAGTTACCGTGATGATGGTGTCGAGCTCGGCTAATGTCGAGGCACCGCCAACGGCGGGCGTGCAGTTGACGGAGGGGCCTCTTGCTGCAGAGGTGCCGGCCGGCATACACCCGGGTGCATTAAGCTCCCGTGCCGGCGTCGTAGACACCAATGCCGCCTCCGCCGGAGACACCAATGGCCCCGCCATCGCGTTCTGCGAGTTGCTGGCCGTGAAGCTAGGAATCGGGGGCGGCCCCTATTGGCCGCCCGCAATCCACGCACTAATCCCCTGGATCAAGGTAGGCACAATGGCGGTGATCGTCCTTCCGAGTTGTTGTTCCACTTGCTCTTGGACAATCTCCGGAATCCGCGCCACCTGTGCCCTGAGTTCTTGAACCTCGCGCGCCTGGCTTTCCGAGCTGGTCTTTTTCTCCTTTCGCCCACCAGTATTATAGTATGACGACCATTTTGTCGGCAAGCCTTTGCCGGCCACACGACCAGCTGACGTCGGCTTACTGAGCTTATCCTTGTTCTTCATTACATTCAACGCCCTATTTAGAGTGGTGTCCCAAGGGTTGCTCTTAGTCGACCCCGCGCTACTGCTTTTAGTCGCCTGCGGAAGGAATGTGAACCGTTTAGAAATTTGGCTTCATTAATTAGAATGCAACCATATGAAGCTAATTACGCGTGGGTGTATTCCTTACCAGAACAAGCTCAAGCTCCCTGGTCTTCGGATCCGTGGTAAGCTCCTTTGTTTTCGGGTCCTTCTTGTACCGGGCCCTGACAAAGTTCCTGGTCTGCTTGTCACCGTATTTATCGAAGAGGGGCGGTAGGCCTTGCTCGGCACGGTCCGCCTCCTCCTTGTCCCATATAGGCTCCGCCACTCTGTAACCGCCGGGACCGAGTGTGTGTTCCCCTAAGTTCAGCTCCCGCATTTCTTTCCCCCACTTACTTGATTCGGAGCTTGCGGTGCTCGAGCAATTGATCTTGAAGTCGTTGTAGTCATCTTCGGTGATCGAAGGATTTTTCTCCTTGATCTTCTCATAACTCTCACCTTTCTCGATCATTTTCTTCACATTGCTTTTCCAAGTAGACAGGGCCGTGCTCATCTTCGTGAGGGCAGCATTGTTCACTTTATTCCCTTTGAGGCTTGTGTTTTCAAATTCAGCGGGGAACTTGTATCGTTCGTGCAGCTTCGTGAAGAGGAGGTTGCGCAAATTCCCTCGGTCAGGATGCCTGAGGTTCTCGGTGTTGATCGAGACGGTGCTCCGGAGAATGCACCCGAGCTGAAGCGAGTACCCCTTGACTATTCGTTCGGGTGCCGTTGGATTCCCGTTGGAGTCCACTTCAGTAACTTCCTCCTTGAGGGTGCGGAGCACGGTCGGGCGCCGGTCCTTCCGTTGCCTCTTCGATTGGCTGCCATCTATGCGTGTGCCGCCATCATCAGTGGTGGCATCCTCGGCGGCACCATCAGTGGTGGCATCAGTGGGGTCATCCTCGGCGGTACCATCAGTGGTCTCAGGACCGGTGGGGAAGGCGGCGGCCTCATACAAGTGAGGTTGTTCCTCCATCTCCTGGGACAGCTCCCAGAATGCCTTGACGCCCCAACCCCCGGCCTCATCGTTGTTGGCCATGTTTCTCTCTAAATAGGAACAAAGTTTGGTCAAAAAGTTGGTTATTGTCAAGGAACAAGATCATGGTCTCATCATTTAGGGTTTGTCGACACCGAGGAGAATTCTATGTTGGGCTACATTTGGTCTGCGTAGAGGCTCATGGAGTAAGATAGCATAGATGTCTGGGTTCTAGCTCATCGCATGCTTTTTAGAAATGAATGAGCTAGCTAGTCACTAACAAATCGAATTTCATCAACTTGCAATACAAGGCTCAAGCAATGGGTCAGGCGTCTTCTAACTATACCAGAAACTTGTTTTGGTCCAAAATGTCTTTTATACTACTCTAAGTAACAAGCAAAACTTTCACCACTATTTTAATGGTAACATGCTAGTAAAAATAAAAAAATAGTGGCCAAAAGGTAGTTTTTATAGTAAATCGAGTCATTTTTTTATCATGTGTTTTGTATGAAGTATTAAACATCAATAGTGGCCAAAACTGAAGAAAAAACTCCACACAAAGCATACTACGTATAGTTTTGAGCTGCCAAATTATAATAGTGGAGCAGCAAGTGAATCCCTCACATTAATCAGCATCCTGATTCACTCACAGTTGACTGATCAGAACAAATTGCTTTACTTGTATTGGGCAGTCCTTGAAACATAGAAAAAGAGATCACACAATTGATTTAACACTGAAAATTATATGTCTCTATTCAACATAGGAGACTAGAAAGATGGAACACTGAAAACTGTTAAAGCTACAATATAGGAAAAAATTAATCTTCTCAAGGCTCCCAACTGAAAAATAATTAATAGCTTGCAATAACACATCTTAGTGGAACCAGGCAAGAGAAATAAAAGTTGGCTTGCATTGTGGAACCAATTAATCTTCTCAAGGCTCACAAATAAAAGTTTCGGTTGAGAATCGGGCACCTTCTAGGTCAAGAAAATTGGGCATGACATTTACTAATTTTCTTGACCTAGGAGTGCCCCATTCTCAACCGAAACGGAAATTAATCAACATTTCAGGAGAAAGGGATCATTTCACATCAGGAGAAATAGATCATTTCATCTAGCTCATGCCAGGCAATCAACCAAACCAAATATGTACAGGAAAGGTTCATCAACATCAGTCAATTAAGATACTACACCATAAGCTTCATCCAGCACATGCCATGCAACCTAGCAAATTATGACACACAATGCCATAATTAATCAAGAGTTACTACTACAGTACTCATGTACTCCATCTTGCAGAGTTACTCCATCACAGCAACAACAACCTTGCAGATCAAAAATGATTTGTGTAATCTGGTTGGTACTCTTACAGTTGCATAAATTGAAAAAAAAATTGATCTGTGTGATCTGGGTTACAGTATCAGCAACCTTGCATTTCATTTTATACAAAATTGTACTCCACCAAGAACAGAGCCATACTATAGCAGCAAGACTGTAGTAAGAAAGAACCAATTCCCAAGTCCCAAGTCCCATATCACACAAAAGAGCAGAGTGCATGCTTGATGTTAAACTTTTTTAGGTACTTCCTTGTCATTGATGATATATGGGATGAATCAGTATGGGAAATTATTCACTGCGTGTTTCCAGAAAACCAAAAAGGTAGTCAAGTAATCACAACCACAAGACTTGAAACTGTAGCTAATGCAAGCTGCAACTATCAGCACGAGTTCGTTTACAAGATGAGTCCTCTTGATGATCAAAACTCAAGAAAACTATTTTTCAGCAGAGTTGGACAGAATGACTCCTTGTACATTTTTATTTTGACGAAACTGAAAAAAAATTGACACTTGGGTTAACTGAAGAAGGAAGCAGCACGATTCAATGTCTAGCAGCAGCAGCAGCTGTTAGACACGGCAGTGGCGGCTACAGGCGCGCGCAGCAGCAGCTGTTGCAAGGCAGCGGGCGGGGCGCGGCCGTGGGCAGGTGCACACGCGCGAGGGGGCGAACTGGGGCGGCCAGAGACGCGAGGAAAAAGCACGGCCACGACGAGCTCGTGGCCATGGCGGACGATGGCTTCGGCCTCGAACAGAGCGACGAATACGATGGCGGTTCCGCACGGGAAGGAGAAGGGAATGGTTGAGTGCCTCACCGAGGAGGCACACGATGGCCCGTTGGTGGCTTAGGAGTAGCAGAACGGCGACAATCGTCGCGGACGCGCCGGTGACTGTAGGTTGAAGACGACGACGAATCCGGCAATGTAGGGGCTCCCACCAAGGATGTCGGGGCGGCGGGGCGGGGCCAAGGCGGCGTTGGGGCGGCGGGGCAGCGTCGAGGCGGCGGCGGGGCGGCGGGGCAGCGTCGAGGCGGCGGGGCAGCGGCGTCGGGAGAGGAGAAGGGAAGGGGATCGAGGGCGAGGGCAAGGGAGAGAGAGGGGATAGGGAGGGGCCGGGGAGGGAATATGGATGGGGCCGGGCACAATACTAATGGCGCACCACCCCTCGGTGCGCCATAAGTATATCCATACTAATGGCGCACCCCACCGTGGTGCGCCATTAGTATTTTTTTTATTTCTGCTCGAGCCAACAGGTTATCTTCCACCTGAACTGATCCACACCAAGTTCCCTCTACTAGCTCGACTGGTCAGCAGCCAATTCTCACACCAGGAGGTCCTGGGTTCGATTCCCAGGCTCCACAATTTTTTTATCCATTTAAAATGTTGTTTGATACTTATTTGTGTTTGAATATGTTCAAACTTGTTTAAATCATAATAGTAATATTTTTTTATAAGACAGTAATAATTTTTTAAAAAATTACATCAAACAGTAATGCCGGTGGAGCGGGGGAGGGTGCGCGGGGTGCGGGGGGTCGGCGGCGGCGGTTGAGTAGGGGAGGGGTGCGGGGGGTCGGCGGCGGCGGTTGAGTAGGGGAATCGAGGGTGCGGGGGGTCGGCGGCGGCGGCCGGTGGACCGGGGGGTGCTCGGCAGCGAGGGGGACCGGATCTGACGAGGTGGGATAGCGATCGAGATGGAGGGGGATCGAGATCGAGTGTCCATGAAATTTAAAAATATTCATGATAGTTCAAAAAGTTCCCATGAAATACAATCGAGAAATGAAGGCTACGATTTAAATACAATCGATCTTAGCTAGCTATCTGTGCACAATCTTCTTGCCCTTCTTTTTCGCAAATGGAGTTCTTCTGTGGAACGGACGTCCTTTAGTTAGGGTGGTCCTGCTTCTTCTTGTGGTGTATGCTGCTACTTCATCATCGTCGTCATGTTCGATCCTCGGGTCGCCATACTTGTCGAAGTCTTGCTCATTGGCTACTCCATCCATTCCGATGATCTTCCTTTTGCCTCTCCTCACGACAACACGACTGGGCTTTGACGGGTCGGTAATGAAGAAGCATTGGTCCACTTGGGAAGCCAATACCCATGGCTCATTTTTCGCGGTGACGTTTGCGCCCGCGGTCTTGGATTTGGCTTCGGGTATAACCATGGTGGTGAAATACCGGTCTTCTTTTAGGACGCTCTTGGCCCATCTGACACGGAACATCGGGACCTTCTCTCCAGCATAGCTCAGCTCCCAGATCTCCTCGATCCTTCCGTAGTATCTGTCCTTGTCGTTACCGGTGTAGGATTCCATCGTTACCCCGGAGTTCTGATAACCATCGCTCTTCATGTCCTCGGCCTCGGTGTAGAATGTGTAGCCGTTGATATCGTATGCCTCATAGGTCATCAGGTTGTGCTCGGCGCCCTGTGACAAGGCGAATATGAGTTGTTCTTCCACGGAAGAATCCTCATGTAAAGGGTACGACAGAAGCTTCTGCTTGAACCAACGCGTGAAACATGAGTTGTGCTCTTTGAGTATATCTCCGTCCGTCCTCTGTTGGCCTCGGTCATTGTACGTCTTCTTAATAAAGGTTTTGTGCTGTACCACCCAAGGATCGACCACGTCTATGTGTTGTAGCGCGACTAGGTTTGCTCTTTCAAAGTCGGCGAGTCGACCCTCGAAGTCGACATGCATTTCGCGACGACCCTCATGGTGACCCCATCCAGCGAGCCTGCCGAGGTGCCTGTTGATGGGCAGACCAACGGGGTTCTCGATGCCTAGATAATTCGTGCAGTAGGAGATGCACTCTTCGGTCAGAAAGCCCCTGGCTATTCTTCCCTCTGGACGTGACATGTTGCGAACGTATCCTTTGATGACACCATTCATCCTTTCGAACGGCATCATGCTGTGCAGGAACGTGGCCCGAGTTGGATGATATCGTCCATGATATGGACCAGCAGATGCACCATAACGTCGAAGAATGCGGGCGGGAAGTACACCTCCTGACTTAGAGTGAAGCACGCGGGAGGGTAGTCATTTCCGGTCTTCTCGGCCTTTTTGCCTTTGTGACGACTTTCCGTGTCCTGCTTCGCCTCATCATCATCATCATCATCATGATCATCATATATAGCGTGAAGCTCCTCCTGATGCCCATTGATTTCAAGTCTGCCCTTGCTTTCGGCCCATCTTTGGTCCTCTCTGGCATGTTGAGTAGGGTACCAAGCAGACTCTCGCACACGTTCTTCGTGATATGCATGGACATCAAGGCTGTGAGGCACACGGTGGATCTTCCAGTACGGCAAGTCCCAGAAAACAGACCTCGTTTTCCATACCTTCAGCAGCGGCTCTGGCGCCTTTCGCTTCTTTCCCGGCTCTGGCGCCTTTTGCTTCTTTCCCGGCAGTGGGCAGTCTTTCCAATTTTTCAACAGCTCGTCTATTTCCTCGCGCTCCTCATACACGGGCGTTTTCGGGGTTCGGTTTCACCATCGAACAGATCCTTGCGTTTCTCCACGGGTCATCGTCGCGAAGCCACCTTCGATGTCCCATGAACACGGTTTTCGAAGACCCGGGATCTCTATCTAGCTGGCGATACGTTGTGTCATCCATGCACCTGACGCATCCAGAAAATCCGTGGACCACCTGCCCCGCGACATATCCGTAACCGAGATAGTCGTGCACCGTCGTGAGCAGCGCGGCTCTCATAGGGAAATATTCTTTCTCTGCGGCGTCCCACGTATTGGCTGGCGTTTTCCACAGCGTGTCAAGCTCCTCTTTCAGCAGCCCCAGATACAGATTGATGTCGTTCCCTGGTTGTTTCGGTCCTTCAATTAGCATACTCATGTGAATGTACTTCCTCTTCATGCACAACCAGGGGGGAAGGTTGTACATCCACACAAACACAGGCCAGGTGCTATGTGTGCTTCTCTGGCTGCCAAACGGATTGACTCCATCGGTGCTCGCGCCCAGCACGATGTTCCTTGGATCATTCCCAAATTCTGGGTCTTCGAAGTTCAACGCTTGCCACTGGCTCGCATCCTTAGGGTGACTCAGCATCTTGTCTTTTTTATCTATCTCCGGATCATTTGCGTCATCTTCTCGCTTCTTCTCCTCCCTATCCGCGTGCCAACGCAGGAGCTTTGCTACCTTAGGGTCCGCGAAATACCGCTGCAGACGAGGAGTGATCGGAAAGTACCACACCACTTTTCGAGGAGCTTTCTTCCTCTTCTTGTATCGAGTGACGCCGCACACCGGACATATGGTAGACTCCGCGTGCTCGTCCCGATAAATGATACAATTGTTCATGCACACATGGTATTTCACGTGCGGTAAATCCAGAGGACACACGATTTTCTTTGCCTCCTCGAAACTGGTCGGGCACTTGTTCCCCTTGGGAAGACGTTCGTGCCAGAATGACATGTTCTCGTCGAAGCATGCGTTCGGTCATTTTGTGTTTTACCTTCATCTCCAGAGCCATGAGCGTTACTTTCAGGCGGGTATCCTCGGGCCTGCATCCTTCATACAATGGAGTAACAGCGTCTAATCTCAGTTGATCCATCTGGCTTTCTCTCGGGCGGCAGCTCTTGCGTTATCCGTCTGCTTGAGAAGCAGCTCTTGAATATGAGGGTCCTGCACCCAGCCCATCGATGGTCCAGCGTCGTCTGCTCCGCCGGCATCATCATCTTCATGATCATGCCCGTCGACTGCTCCGACATCTTCCTCATCATCATGTCCTGCATCTTCTACATGATGACTGTGTACAACATCACCGTCGTGATCATCTCCTCGGGATTCTTCGTCTTCTCGCCCGCCCGAGCCGCGGTGGTTGTCTTGCTGCCCTTCCTCATTTCTTGCCCGGCCCCCATGGACGACATCGTAGTAATTTTCATCACCTTGCCACCGATAGCCATCATGAAACCACACAAGAGCAGGTGGTCCCGCACCTGCCCGGATTCCGGGTCCGCAATAAGGCTCTTCAGCTTGCATCTTCAACACGGACATCTTATCTCCGTCTCGTTCTTTTGAAGCATCTCAGCCTTCGCGGACCTCAAAAACCTATTCACGATGCCTTCGGTCATCATGCGAACCATGGTCGCCTGCGGGGTAGAGCAAAACGATATTTTAGAACCAAGAAAAAATTTGGCATGACTTTCCCTAAAAATAGGACCAAAAAGAATGCTTAATGCCAAAATTCTCGCCGAAACGGAAATGAATCAACATTCCGGCAAAATATTGGCAACTATCGAATTTCAAATACCGGTACACCTCCAAACACAAACACATATGCAACACCACAAACATATGCAACACCACGAACATACATAGATCTAGCTAGGCCATAAAAAGTGCATGTGCACATTGTTGTAGGGAGAACAACATAAATATAGCTTCCCCCCTTACTTACCTATCAAAACAAGGTAATTTAACCACTTAAATTGAATGAATCTCGATGAGGTGAAAAAGAGGAGGTACCCGAGACAAGGAGGAGGTGGAGAGAATGAAGTGGAGAGAAAGTGAGTGTGGGTAGGAGAGGCTGTCCAAAATATCTTGTTGCTGCCCACTTACTAATGGCGCACCAATTCTAAATGCGCCATTAGTAATCCAGGTTACTAATGGCGCACCACCTGGTGGTGCGCCATTAGTAGTTTTGCAAAAAAAAAAATTACTAATGGCGCACTGTCCCACAGTGCGCCATTACTAGTTTAAACTAGTAATGGCGCACGGTGGAACAGTGCGCCATTAGTAGTTTTGCAAAAAAGGGAATAAAAAATATAATAAAAAAACAACATTAGTGGCGCACTTTCCGGCTGGTGCGCCATTACTAGTTACAACTAGTAATGGCGCACTGTATCTGGATGCGCCATTAGTATGTTTGGACAGGCGCACTAGTTAAAAAAAATTGATACTAATGGCGCACCCTGGGCCAGGTACGCCATTAGTAGTTTCAACTCTAATGGCGTATCAGTAGGTGGTGCGCCATTAGTATATACTAATGGCGCACCGCTTGTCTGGTGCGCCATTAGTATCAATCCCATCTATAGCCCTTTTTCTAGTAGTGTCGCTAGCTAGCTGCACCCCCTCCAGAGCTTCTTCTCTCCATTATGTATGCCGCCATGTCTCTCTCTCTCTCTCTCTGGTCCCGGTTGGTGGCACCAACCGGTACTAAAGGGGGGGAATTGGTTCCGGTTGGTGGCACGAACCGGGACCAATGCCCACCTTTATTCCCGGTTGGTGCCACCAACCGGGACCAAAGGCCGCGCACAGCGGCGTGGTGGTGGGAGTTTAGTCCCACCTCGCTAGTTGAGAGGGGCGCGGAGTGGTTTATAAGCCCCACTGCCGCACCCCTCTCGAGCTCCTCTCTATTGCAGGCTTACGGGCCTAATTGTCACTGCTATGCCAGATGGGTCTACTGGGACTTCTGCGGGACTGAATCCTGGCCCATTGATGAGTTTCTAGTCGTATTCAGGCCGTGGTGGCCCAGTAGGTGGCAACTTTTTTTTTATTTTTTCCCGGTTTTTTTTGTTTTCTTTTTTTGTTTTGTTTCTACTTACAACAAAATACTTATTTATTTTATTTTATTTTGTTTCTACTTATATATTTGCTATTAAAGTTTCTAACAAACAAAGTTCTTTATGAAAATTCCTTTTGCTTTTAATGATTTTGAACAGAAAATACTTTGATAATTTTAGTTGCATCAATTTTATATAATTTTAGTTTCATACATTTTAGAGGTTGCTTATAATGTTTTGAATAGAAAATACTTTGATAATTCAGTTTCATAAATTTTATTTATGTTATTAAAGTTTATTTTATTTTGTTTTGTTTTGTTTCTACTTATATATTTTATTAAAGTTTATATTATTTTGTTTCAAATTACTTATTTATTTTATTTTGAGATAATTATTTTTGCTATTATATTTTCATGCATTTACTGATTATTTTATTTTGTTTCTCTTTTAAAGTATCAGGGTTTCATACGGAAAATCGTCTGTTACAAAAGGATTACATTTTTTTGAACTTATTTCAACTCCATAGTTTTTCTACGTTTAAAATGCACCATTCAAAGCCACGTCATCAATTTTCAACCCTTTCTGACTTCATTTGTTATTTTTCATGCATTTATTGATTTTTTTCCAGCTATAAGACCCTAAAAATAGAAAGCACTACAAATGAACTCTGAAAAGGCTAAAAGTTGGCATGGTATCATCATTTAGCCCACATAGCATGTGCAAGAAAATAGAGAGGCTTACAGCAAAAACTGGATGCACTTCGTGTACAAAACGGACAATCTATTTCGAAGAATCAGGGTTTCATACGGAAACTCGTCTGTTACAAAGGGATTTCATTTTTTGAACTTATTCTAACTCCATAGTTTTTCTATGTTCAAAATGCACCATTCAAAGCCACATCATCAATTTTCAACCCTTTCTGACTTCATTTGTTATTTTTCATGCATTTACTGATTTTTTTCAGCTATTAGACCCTGAAATTGAGAAGTATTTCAAATGAACTCTAAAAAAGTTAAAAGTTGGCATGGCATCATTATTTCACCCAGATAGCATGTGCAAGAAAGTAGATAGGCTTAGAGGAAAAAACTGGATGCACTTCGTGTACAAAACGGACAATTTCTTTCGAAGTATTAGTGTTTCATACGGAAACTCGTCTGTTACAAAAGGATTTCATTTTTTTGAACTTATTTGAACTCCACAGTTTTTTTATGTTCATAATGCACCATTCAAAGCCACATCATCAATTTTCAACCCTTTCTGACTTCATTTGTTATTTTCCATGCATTTACTGATTTTTTTTCAGCTATAAGACCCTGAAATTGAAAAGCACTGCAAATGAACTCTGAAAAGGTTAAAAGTTGGCATGGTATCATCATTTCACCCACATAGCATGTGCAAGAAAGTAGAGAGGCTTACGGCAAAAACTGGATGCACTTCGTATACAAAATGGACAATCTCTTTTGATACGGAAAGTCATCTGTTACAAAAGGATTTCATTTTTTTTGAACTTATTTGAACTCCATAGTTTTTGTATGTTCAAAATGCACCATTTAAAGCCACATCATCAATTTTCAACCCTTTCTGACTTTATTTGTTATTTTTCATGCATTTACTGATTTTTTTTCAGCTATAAGACCCGGAAATTGAAAAGCACTAGAAATGAACATGGATAGATAAGTGACCAAATTAATAGTAGTTAATCATCACATTAAAATCAAAGTACATACATAGTTCAAATTGAACAACATATAGCTCTCCAGAGCATCTAGTTAAACCATACATTGAAACTATGTAAAAACCTTTCAATGCTACAACAAATGCGATCATAATCACAACTAAGGTAACAATTGATCCAACGGCATAATGATACCAAGCCTCGGTATGAATGGCACATTTTCTAATCTTTCTAATCTTCAACCGCATTGCATCCATCTTGATCTTGTTATCATCGACGACATCCGCAACATGCAACTCCAATATCATCTTCTCCTCCTCAATTTTTTTATTTTTTTCCTTCAAGTAATTGTTTTCTTCAACTAAATTTAACCTCTCAACAATAGGGTAGGTTGGAATTTCCGGTTCAACCACCTCCTACATAAATAAAATCTATGTCACGTTGGTCCGCATAATTGTCATAACAATAAATGAACCAAATAGTTATAAAAAGATTATATACCACATCCGAATCATAGACAGGACAAGGGCCGACGGGGGCGGATACCAGAACCATCGCGCTATATAATAACAAGGAATAATAAAAGTAAGAAAATTAGACAATTATCTATCTCAAGTAAGAATTTTTTTCTTGTAGAAAGAAGATAAGAACGGAACTGCAACTAGAGCAAGCAATTGGTACTTTGACGGACTTTCCTGTAATCGAGCAGCCACTTAATTGATGTCATTTAGTAGTAGCGGCAGCAGGAACAGGAGCATCCACTTAATTGTATGAATAAATGCGCGCCTAGGGATGCCCATGAGCCTGCCAGCCAGCGACGAAGGGTCCGGATTGCTCCACATCATCGATCCGCAGCATGGCCTGCCCTCTCACTAGCTGCACCACGTCCAGAGCTTCTTCTCTCAATCATGGATGCCCTCATCTCTCTCTCTCTCTCTAGTGTGTGTATATATATATATATATATATATAGATATATATAGATATATATATACAAGAGGTAGTTAGACATCCACGTGCGGGTGCGTGTGCGACTTACGACTTGAGGCTTGGGCGATGGGCGAGGCCATAGCGGGGTTCTCTTATGTGAGTGAGTTATTTGGTATGGGCGAAGATGTCCGTGTATGTAACTTAATTATTCTCGTTTTGTTGTTGCAGGAGGTTGGACGAATCTGGGTGAAAGGAAGGATCGGGGACAGTTTGAGTTTAAGCTTGGACATGGATCCGGCTCTAGGCGAGGAATCCAGTGTGGCCTTGGTCAGATTGAGATTGTGCACCCCAATTCCGGTCTGACCACTCCGTCCGGCTGTCATGCAGTGATATATAGAGGCGGCGCTGGTGCAGGCGCGGTTCCAGAGGGCGCTCAGCGACGGCAAGCCTCATGAGGGTCTCGGCGCTGCACGAAGGAGATGGGAATCGCTCCCGTGGCAAAGCATTGGTTGGGAGGAGGTGGCGAGGGACCTCACCTGGCCAATCTGAAGCTGAAGCAAGCATCCATCCGGTGGCCTCCACTCCGTCAGCATCAGGTCAGCCGCTTGGTTCGTCTGTTTTTTCTTTTTCCCGATCAGAAGCAGATCAGATCCCACTCCGTTCCTTTTTTGGGGGCCCCTGTATACGTGATCTCCGATTCCTTTTATTTTTTTGGTTCGTTTCCTGATTCCTGTATACTCCGCAGCGAGGCAGCCGTACGCGCGCGTTTGTGTTAGACTGAGATTTGGCGGGCGAGCGAGCGAGCGAGCGAACGTGTGACGTCACGTCACGCACGCAATCGACGGAAGCCATCCACGCGCCGTGCTGTACGTGCACGCAATCGATCAGCTTATACGTACCAGGCTAAGAAAAATAACTCTGCATGCATGTGACAGAGTTGTGATCGGACACGTATGTACACCTTGTGTCGCATAAAGATCCATCTCTTACCCTACCGTGGACAGTTAGGATCGATCGGCCGGTGCCCGCCTCTTCAACGTACGGAAAGATGGCGTCCACCAACGCCAACGCTTGCGTGGGCGGCGCCCAAGCGAACTCATCGGCGGCGGACCGGTTGTCCAGCGGCATCCCCGATGATCTCCTAGCGATAAGCTACCTCAGGCTCGCCAAGCCGATCGACCGCGTCCGCTTTGCGGCTGTGTGCACGGCATGGCGTGCCGTTGCGTCGATGCACCTGGCACGCGGCCGTTTTCCATGGCTCATACTTGACCCAAGCGGCAGCCACGAGACGAATTATGCCTACTGTCCAGAAGAGGGCATGGTCCTGCCGCGGCCCTCTCTCCGCAGCGAGGCAGCCCGCCGGTGCTTTGTGGGCAGCCACGATGGTGGCTGGGTCGCCTCATCCGAGATGATCGTTAACCTCTTCTCCGGTGCTAAGATGTCGCTCTTGCGGGAGGATATGGTCCACCCGCGCCAGTGCATCCGTCAACGGTTATGTCTCTTAGTACAGCCGTCATCTCCATGTGCCTCGGTCTTCGTCTCTCATTAAATCCTCCTCTGATCGATCATGGTGTTAGAGCCCCCGATGTCTTCTGTTCCTCATACCATGCGCAGACGTGGAAGATCAATCAAGCCAGGCAAGGATGTGAAGGAAAAAGAAGTTAAAAGCTACTACTGCGGGCGTTGTGGCCAACAATCTCGGATCAAGTTTGCCCCAACGCAACACACGCAAGGTGCTTCCATTTGCCGTAGGGTTGCCTGGATGCTGGCTCACCTGGCTATCTACACACCACGTAAGGTACATGGTAGCTCCTCCCCAGTCAGATCTAGAAGTATATCACATAAGTTTTTTAAGTTTTTGTGATTGTCCTGTTTGTGCATTGATCCGGAAAAAGGGCAGAGGCTTGGAGCACATAGTGACCTCGATTTGCTAATACGGTGTCCCAGCCTCCTATGTTCCCTTTCCTTTTCAATTTTTAAACCCCCTCAGTTTTACCTAGCATGCTGCCTTTTCAGAATAATCAGTGAATCATTTGGTCAGTGAGAAGATGGTTGATGCAATGGAGCAGATTTTGTACGGGCTAAAGCAAATTGAGTGGGCATGGACGCATGGTAACCTGCAAGGCTGTAGAGTGGAGAAACTACACTCGGCGTCACCTATGCAGGCAAGTATCCCCTTATTCATAATTTTTTTTTGTATTTACAGTTCATCAAACTCATTAAATAGCCCCATGAATTGGCTTATGTCTGACATAGAATAAAACAACAACAATCAGTTTTTTAGGTCTATCAGCAATAATACTATTGATGGTAGTATGAGCCAAAGAAGAGCATAGAGACCTCATCTGCTTCTCCTCAAGCGGCAGCACACAATACTTGCAGTAGGGCTATGGTCTTTGCATCATAAAGTAAATACTGCACAACAAGTCCACTTAGATGCTTATATGAGGCTTTATGAAGATTCCCATCTCAGGTTCATATTTAGATGAATATATAAACATGAGTGTTAGCCAATAAAATTGGTTGATGTTTCTCATAGTTCTAAATAGTGTGCTTTCTTGGTACTAGATTGCTACCGGCTAAATAAAGATACCTAAATCAGTTTTAACCAAATTATTATATTATGCCTTCCATCATCCATCATATATACACACATGAGCATTCAGAGATTTAGTACTGACCTGATTATTTATCCCGATCTCAAATAGGATTTAGAATCTTCATCTTGAATGTCATATGATTTTAGCTACTGCACGCCAACATGCAGTATGGCATAACAATACTCTAAATTGTTTATGCTCTTGCAGCCTTGCAGGTACAAATCAAGTCCCCACTTCTGTACGTATTGCCCACATAACCTTTTCCCCCTTATAATCCATGTACAGTTTTGTTTTGTGTGTGGACAAAGGAGTAATCATGTGTGACTAGAGAAGTATTGATGAGGTTGAGTTGGTGGACGTTTTTCTTCTCCCAACAAAAGCAAACTACGTGTTTGTACATTGATTCTCCCATTATAATCTCGATTTGGATAGCTAGAATATTTCACTTTAGTACGTGTCTCCTCAGTAAGAGGATTAATATGATCTCAAAGATAGTAGCTGGTCACATAGCCGGTGATGAATAGTGGTTGGATTTGCGAGCCTCCACAATTTGTTAACTTTTGTATATAATCAGAAAAATACATTAAAAACATCATCACTACTCCTATTTAAGTGGGTACGGACTATACTCTGTATATTTGCACTCATCAATTGTGTTCACTAATAATATACGTATTATGAGAAATGTACGACCCTGTCATATTTGCGGTCAGGTCAACACTTGGGTAAATCACACCTTGACTTAATATTATAATAGCCAACATATGCTTTCATTTAACCCAAGAACGTATTTTTATATTATATTTACGGTTTAGCTATCTTCATCATGTGACATGACTAAACATTACTCTTAAAAATGCCATTGTCACGTTATATGCAGATACTATGAGCCTATGAGGTGATATTTAATTAGTAGGTAAATAAAAATATTAATGATTAAGTGTGCTAACATATTGCCTCTTAAATGGTCTACTTGGACGCACTTTTAAATCATGTTTTGCATTACTTTTATCTTTTCATAGCTTACCAGATGATCCTCGGACGTGAGAGATAGTTGCATGCGCTGCTTAGGCCAATTTTGTCTAGCTTGCTACTTACTATTGGACGAGAGAAATATGTAGAAACAAAATAGTTGTTCTTTCTAGACCTGCTTTAAAATTAAATTATGAAATGATAATTTGTTGTCATTGATATGATTTCAAAATATTCTTTAATTGAGTTATGGCACCTAAACTGAAACAATTTATCTAAATACATATTTATCTACAGAAGCTTGCATCTTTGTGCCTTGCAACATCACTAACCATCCTTTTCTTAAAAATAAATAATGGTGTAACAACCTCTGCTTGTGCTTTTCCACACATGAAGTCCAGTGGACAATTATTTTTACAACAAAAGGAGGCATCCAGAGCAAAATCATCACAAATATGTTAAACATATGCATCTACTTGAAGCACAAGTCTACATGGAGTTGTTGCACAGGATATAGATAGGTTGTTTGAGTTGATCTTATCTCTGTAACCGAATCTTCCTTTCTTGTATCTTACGTTTGTAATCTCGACTATCATGTACGCATATCCTAGGGATAAGCTCCTGGCTATTTAACACGAAACCGTCGCCCTCGGTAGGGTAAGACGTTCTCGCAAGTTTTCCACATGGTATACAGAGCCATCGTTTTCCATCTCATCTAGCCCGCATCCACCACTATGCCGCCATGTCCTCCTCCTCCTCAAGCTTCTCCCAGACCAGCCTTAGCGGTTAGATCACCGAGAAGCTTACCCGCACAAATTATGTGCTCTGGCAGATGCAGATCACGCCACAGCTCCGAGGTGCGGGGTTCTTCGGCTATGTCGATGGAACCATGAAGGAGCCCGCACAGACTGTCACCAAAAAGGCAGCAGACGGGAAGGAAGAGACGTCGCCGAACCCCCTGCATCCCATCTGGGTCAGGGAGGATCAACAGGTATTGGGCTATCTGCTGAATAGTTTGTCGAAGGAAGTGCTTGTGCAGGTCACCTCCATTGTCCACGCGCATGATCTCTGGATAGCGCTGGCCAGCATGTTCTCCTCGACCTCTCTGTCTCGCATCAACAACATACGCATAGCTCTTGCTAATGCGCAGAAGGGGCAGTAGTCTGTGGCGACGTACTTCGCACAGATGCGATCGCTGGCGGACGAGCTCGCGGCGGCAGGAAAGCCGCTGGACGACGACCAGCTGATCTCGCACATCCTCACCGGCCTCGACATGGAGTATCAACCGCTGGTCTCAGCGCTCGATGCTCACACCATTCCTGTCATGCTCGATGAGCTCTTTGCTCAGATGAGAAATTTTGACCAGAGGGTGGCGCTCTACCAGGGCACGGGCACCGATTTCAAGTCCTATGCAAATGGCGCATCTCGTGGTCGCGGGGGTGGTGGATCCTCTCGCTGCCGCGGGCCGCCACACAGAGGGAGGAACGCCGCCAACACCAACTCACGCGGCGGCCACAACACCAGCGGCGGCAACAACGGTGGGCGGCCCTCCTACAACAACACCAAGGGTCGCCGCACTGGCAACAACACCAAGTCACGCCCTGATGCTGTCAAATGCCAGATCTGTGGCAAACTGGGCCACTCGGCGAAGGACTTCTGGTACCGGTTCGAGGAAGATGAAGATTCCTCCCAAGATGAAAAAGTAGTCGGCGGCGCTGAGGGCTCGTACGGCGTTGACACAAACTGGTACATGGATAGTGGTGCTACAAACCACATCACGGGTGAGCTTGAGAAAGTCACCATGAGGGAGAAGTACCGCGGATCCGACCAGATTCATGCTGCAAACGGAGAAGGTACGAGGATCCGTCACGTTGGTCATTCAATTATTAAAACCCCTCACCGAAAAATTCATCTTTGAAAAATCTTACATGTCCCTAAAGCCTCCATGAATATAATTTATGTTCATCGTATAGCCCTTGATAATCATGTCTTTATTGAATTTCACCCGTTCTTCTTTTTTATCAAGGATCAGGCCACGAGGAAAATCTTGTATCGAGGTAGATGTGTTCGAGGGCTCTACCCGTTGATTCATGAGCTTAGGAGGAAAAATAAACAAGCTTGTGGTGCTATCAAGATTTCATCATCTCGGTGGCATGATCGTTTAGGGCATGCATCTTTTTCTTTAGTTGAGAAATTACTTAGGAAAAATAATCTCTCATATGAAGAGCGTGACAATGAAACAGTTTGTGATTCATGTCAAAAGGCTAAAAGCCATCAATTACCTTATCCAATTTCTACAAGTATTTCTACCAAACCATTGCAACTTGTCTTTTCTGATGTGTGGGGTCCGGCCCCTTCCTCTGTTGGTAGACATACTTATTACGTCAACTTCATTGATGACTATAGTAAATATTCGTGGATCTATCTTCTCAAGAAAAGATCCGAAGTATTCCAATTTTTTCAAAACTTCCAAGCTCTAGTTGAACGCAAGTTTGATAGTAAAATAATTGCAGTTCAATCAGATTGGGGAGGGGAGTACGAAAAATTAAACTCCTTCTTCCAAACACTTGGTGTATCTCACCAAGTCTCTTGCCCACACGCCCACCAACAAAATGGGTCGGCTGAACACAAGCACCGCCACATTGTTGAAGTTGGGCTTGCTCTTCTTGCACGTGCATCTATGCCTCTTAAATTCTGGGATGAGGCCTTTCTTACTGCTGTGCATCTCATAAACATGTTACCTAGTCGAGTTCTTAACTATGAAACTCCTCTTGAAAAACTCTTTCACACCAAACCGGAGTACAACTCCCTTCGTGTTTTTGGGTGTGCGTGTTGGCCCAATCTACGATCTTACAACAATCGTAAGCTCATGTTCAGGTCCAAACAGTGTGTTTTTATTGGATATAGTCCTCAACACAAAGGCGTAAAATGCCTTGATGTGTCCACCGGTCGCGTCTACATATCTCGTGACGTCGTCTTTGATGAAACTCATTTTCCCTTTCGTGATCTCCATCCAAATGCCGGAGCACTTCTTCGTCAAGAAATCCTTCTTCTGCCCTCACATCTTATCAATGGTGATCACGGGTGTCGGTGTCAAAACCGGCGGATCTCGGGTAGGGGGTCCCGAACTGTGCGTCTAGGCCGGATGGTAACAGGAGGCAAGGGACACGAAGTTTTACCCAGGTTCGGGCCCTCTTGATGGAGGTAAAACCCTACGTCCTGCTTGATTAATATTGATGATATAGGTAGTACAAGAGTAGATCTACCACGAGATCAGAGAGGCTAAACCCTAGAAGCTAGCCTATGGTATGATTGTTGTTCTGTATGTTGTCCTACGGACTAAAACCCTCCGGTTTATATAGACACCGGAGAGGGTTAGGGTTACACAAAGTCGGTTACAATGGTAGGAGATCTGCATATCCGTATCGCCAAGTTTGCCTTCCACGCCAAGGAAAGTCCTTTCCGGACACGGGACGAAGTCTTCAATCTTGTATCTTCATAGTCCAGGAGTCCGGCTGAAGGTATAGTCCGGCCATCCGGACACCCCCTAATCCAGGACTCCCTCAGTAGCCCCTGAACCAGGCTTCAATGACGACGAGTCCGGCGCGCAGATTGTCTTCGGCATTGCAAGGCGGGTTCCTCCTCCAAGTACTTGATAGAAGATTTTGAACACAAAGATAGTGTCCGGCTCAGCAAAATAAGTTTCCACATATTTCCATAGAGAGAATAATATTTACACAAATCTAATCTGCTGACGTATTCCGTAGTGTGACATCGCACCACAGCCAAGCCTTCATTCGAATCGTTTTATTGTCCCACCTCAGCGTTTTATGCGAGGCGGTTTCCTTGGCACGTCTTGTCGAAGCAGAGATCGTGTCCCCTTATTCCGGTATTCTCATCAATACGGGCGTGGGTAACCCAACCGTGCCATTGATTACGGCGCTTGGGGATAAGCGAGTCTCACCAGGCTGGTGGGGACACATAGTTGCGTCCACCCATATAAGGGGATAAGGATCCACCTTTTCACCTACGCCTTCTTCCTCCTTTGCCTATCCATTCTTGCGCACTCGAGCTCCAGCACCCAAGTCCGCACTACCCCACCTCAACCTTCTCCAGCCATGTCTGGAGCGGGAGGCAAGTGGATGGTCTCCTCCGTCACGGAGGGACACATCAAAAAACTGAGGAAGGTCGGATACTTGTCTAACGGCATCGCGTATCGGCTTCCCGAAGAGGGGCACCTCCTCCCCACCCCAAGGCCCCATTAGAGGGTAGTGTTTCTTCCCCACTTCCTCCGCGGACTGGGCTTTCCTATCCACCCATTCGTCCGGGGACTCATGTTGTACTACGGCCTGGATTTCCATGATCCGGCCCCGAATTTCATCCTCAACATCTCGGCGTTTCTCGTCGTGTGCGAGGCTTTCCTCTGCATCCGCCCCCATTTCGGCCTATGGCTCAAGACTTTCAATGTCAAGCCGAAGGTGGTGTGCGGCAACCAGGCGGATTGCGGAGGTGCCATGGTGGGCAAGATGCCCAACGTCTTATGGCTCGAGGGCTCCTTTGTGGAGACCCTGAAGGGGTGGCAATCGGGGTGGTTTTACATCACCGTGTCGTGCGACCCTGAATGGGTCGTAGCCCCCGAGTTCCGATCCAGACCCCCTACGCGGCTCACCTCCTAGAAGGAGATGGGACTATCGTGGGGTAAAAAAGGAGAGCTGACCGGACTCCGAATATGCGTCCAAACCCTGGTGGACAAGAAGCTCAAACTTGTCAACGTAGTCCAAGTTATGCTCATCCGCCGGATCCTCCCATGTCAAGAACGGGCTTTCAACCTGTGGGAGTTCGACTCGGTGCGGCACCGAACTCTGAGCAGGCCCTTTGACACGACGTACGAAGATGCCTGGAAGGTGCTTTTCAAGGACGCCGAGGCCCCCGCATCCGCTACCGAGGATCGCGGATTCAATACGCAGCGTCACGCTCATGCGGTAAGCTGTTTTTACCTTTTAGAGGGTATCAGTTTTTCATAGTTTGACTCCATGCGGGATCTAAGCTCCCTTACCTTTGACAGGATTGGCAGGAGACGTCCGGACAGATCAACTGTCCGGCTCCTTTGCCCGAAGGCCCAGCGGACGCTCGTTTGGCGAAGCTGCTGGTTCCGGCACCCTATGTGGTGCCGGAGAAGAAGGCCAAGAAGAAGGCCACGGGGACTTTTAAGAGTGCCCGGCGCCTGGAGGTGTCGGATCCATCATCCGACGACTCCAAGACGCACTCCTCCCATGAAGACGAGGAGGAGGAAGAAGAGACCTCTCCCCCTCTAGCGGGGCAAGGGAAGAAAAGGAAGGCCGCCCCATCTGGGGAGGCCGAAGGGTCCAAGAAGGGGAAACCCTTCCTCCGGACTACTCCACCAACGCCGACGACGGCGAAGAGGAGTGGCAGCTCAGGGCCAAGCCCCTGGCAAAATCGTAAGTATCCGGATACCAGAGTAATTCATAGTATTCTTGTATTGCGTAGCTTTCCCTTATGTCGAATATGATTATGCAGCCCACCCAAAGACCGGCTCGACGCGTCGTCGAGCGGTTCACTGGATTCGTCGGATGTGAATTCGCTTCCGACGGCTTCCTCCCCCCGCCCTTCGGACGATGCTGAAGTGTTGTCCCAACAGGTTCTAAGCCAAGAGGTGGTGGTCCTGGAGGCGCCGCAAGGCGACCTCCCAGACTCCAGGAGTGAAGGGGATAAAACCCCCCAGGGCTCCAAGTCCAGCTCTAGGCCGGACACCGCTCCGGAACCTTCAAAGGTTCCAGAGTCCGGCGGGCGACCTCCTTCCAAGAGGAGCGGGCCCTCCGTGCCGGTGACCCCCGTCCAACCGGAGGCGCCGGACCATCTGTTGGAGGCTCTCAAAGGCGCCTCCATCGACGAGGAACACCGCACCATTATGAGTGCGGTGGTCCAGAAGGTTCAGTCCGCCAAGAACGGACTGACTGAAGCTTGCGCTAGCATTTTGACAGGTTTTGAGGTAAGTAAAAAATGTGCAAATAATATTACCGCATAGACAGTAGCCCCTGATGCTCTGTTTGGCGTTCGGGAAGAAAAGCCGAATAGAGGATCAAATAGAATTCGCAGGAGTCTAACAAAAAGGAGTCAATATGCGTATGCAGGCTTCTTTGCTGGCGTCTGCCGCACTGACTGCGGAGGTGGACACGCTAAAGCAGAACCTCGAGCAGTCCGAGCAAGAGCTTGGGCGTGCCAAGAAGTAGCTCGAGGACAAGGAAGGTAAGAAATACCTTGTTTAAATGTATATAAAAAGGTGCAATTGCAAAAAATGACAGGATTATCGTGGCTATTGTAGGGGTCACGTCTGAGGTGATGACCCTTAAGCAAGCGCTGCTCGAGGTCGAGAAGAGGGCGGACACGGAGCGCACCGAGCGAGAGAAGTATGAGGCCGAGGTTGGCAAGGTGCGGCAGGAGCTCCAGGCTCTCATGGAAAAACATGAGAGTTTGGAGCTTGACTCAAAGACGCGAGCGTCCGAGCGCGCGGTGGCTATTGAAAATGCCAAGTCTGCCAAAGCCGAATCCCAGAAGACCCTCCAGGAGTTGGATGAGGTGAAAAAGATAGCGGCGGGTAAGGCATTCTTTATGCAAAGCAAACACGTAAACGTAAGTTACTTGTTACTTACCCGAATCCGGAGCTCTCTAGGAGCATTCGCAGATCTTCACCGTAGCGTGTCCGATGCCGCCGCATTCTATCGAGCCGAGGAAGGTAGCCCGACAGAGAAGGTGTTCTGGTCTCAGTATGCTGAGACCGGACACCCCGTGCCCCTGAGCGACCAGCTGAAGCAACTGGTCGAGCTCCACAAGGCGGCCGAACAGGCCATGAAGGGCCTCATAGTTCGGCTGTGGCCTAGAGAGGCTCTGCCTGGGAGCTATTTCGGGCTGGTGCGGCGGCTGATGGGGGCCTGTCCAAGGCTCGAAGTCATCAAGCGCTCCGTCTACATTGAAGGCGCCCGTAGGGCCCTTGCCCGTGCTAAGGTGCACTGGGGCAAGCTGGATGTTGAGAAGCTTGTGAAGGACGGGCCACCGCCGGGGAAGGAGCATCGCAAGCCCGAGAATTATTATAAGGATGTTTTGAAGGGTGCCTGCCTTATGGCGGATGAATGTTCCAGGGATGTAATTTTTGAGTAAAACTCGCTCGTTTTGTCCTGTGCGCTGAAAACTTGTTCAAATGCGCTAAGCAATGCTGTAGGAATTTAAAATATTACCTTCTGTGCGGCTGTTTATCAATTCTGAGAGATGGCGAGTCGTCGGCTTCTGCCCCTGTGCCGCTAGTGCTGGGGTGTTCGGGGATAAACCTGAGCGCTCTTTTCCCCATATTTGGGTCCTTTGAGGGAGGCGCTCAGCACAACGAACACGGCAGTCGGACTATAATGCGTGAACACTCTCACTTAGCCATAGAATTCTATAATTTTAAATTTCGGCGAAGCCCCTGGTATTCGGAAGACCGAATTCGGGGCGCTATCCACGCCTTGGCCGGACAGAGCCGACTCCTCGCTCTAAGCGGCATAAGTCTTTAGGGACTCAAAAAAACCTCTCGAACAGCGACCAGCTCTCGCTTCATCATGACAGTCAGTTTTAGCTTTCTCTACTGAGGTGCTCGACCCAGCTCAACTGGGGCACAATCGCAGTAGTTCTCCTAGTGCTACCTTAGCCGATATAGCGGAACGTAAGGCACCAAAACATAGGAGCCGGGAAAAACCAACTATTGACCCAAGACATGATTCGGAGCCGATGCATATAATGCTATAAGTTCAGGGTGCCGCACTTGTTAAAGTGTTTGGACTTCTCACACCATATTTAGGGGTACTAAATCCCCTGGCGTATTTTGGTCGTACCAAAGTGTATGGGTGCAACATGTCGTTAAGGAACATATATTTGTAAAAAAAAAGAGTAATGCAAAAATAGACAAAAGCTATGCATTGTTTATTAAAAAAGGGCTACGATCAAAGCAGAACGATACAAATAATGCGATAAGAAAAAGGTTGGACTATTTAACATGTCCGTTCCAGGGGCAGGCTGCGGAATGGTATGCGAAATAGGTATACTGTTCGTGATAGAGACCACCTGGGAGTTCCGTAATGCGGCATGGCTTGTCTGCTTCTCTGGTTCTTGCATTGTTTGTGCGGCAATTGAACTGCCGAACAGGCCTTCCGAAGAGTGGAGTCCTGAAAGTAAGAGAAAATTAAAAAATCGGCAGCCCCTGGTGCGGTTTAAGCCGTGTTTTGGGCGTGCCGTGATGGTGCCCCTCCCCCTGTACCCATGGTATTTCTAGAGCGTAGTTATGTACGCGAAGCACTGGTGTCGCATGTTTGCGCGGGCTGGGGTTGGGGCCGCATTGCTACGCCTGCTCGGAACGTGCCAGGCGGTCTTGTTGTAGGATACTCCGGGCGCTTGACGGTGTCCGGACGTTTAATAGCCGGACTGGAGAACTGCCTGGAGAGGCTGCTTTGTACTTCCGCTGCAAGGGCGGCCGTGTGCTCCTCCGTTCGGAGGGAGCATTCGGTGTTTCCATTGACCGTAATTACTCCTCGAGGGCCTGGCATCTTGAGCTTAAGGTATGCGTAGTGCGGTACCGCATTGAACTTGGCAAATGCGGTTCGCCCGAGCAGTGCGTGATAGCCACTACGGAATGGGACTATGTCGAAGATTAACTCCTCGCTTCGGAAATCATCCAGAGATCCGAAGACCACTTCAAGTGTGACTGAGCCTGTACAGTTGGCCTCTACACCTGGTATTACGCCTTTAAAGGTCGTTTTGGTGGTCTTAATCCTCGAAGGATCTATGCCCATTTTCTGCACTGTATCCTGGTAAAGCAGGTTCAGGCTGCTGCCGCCGTCCATAAGGACTCTAGTAAGATGAAATCCGTCAATGATTGGGTCTAGAACCAATGCGGCGAATCCGCCATGATGGGTGCTAGTGGGATGGTCCCTTCGATCAAAGGTGATCGGGCAGGAGGACCATGGGTTGAACTTTGGGGCGACTGGCTCTACCGCGTATACGTCCCTTAACGCGCGCTTCCGCTCCCTCTTGGGGATGTGGGTTGCGTATATCATGTTCACCGTCCGCACTTGTGGGGGAAAACCCTTCTGTCCACTGTTGTTCTGTGGCCGGGGCTCTTCGTCGTCATCGCTATGCAGCCCCTTGTCTGTATTTTTGGCATTTAACTTGCTTGCCTGCTTGAACACCCAACAATCCCTGTTGGTGTGATTGGCCAGCTTTTCGGGGGTGCCATGTATCTGACACAAGCGGTCGAGTATTCGGTCCAAACTGGACGGTCCCCTAGGATTTCTTTTGAATGGCTTTTTCCGCTGACCGGATTTATAGCCTCTGAATCCGGCATTAACTGCTGTATCCTCAGCGTTGTCGCCGTTAATGCGGCGCTTCTGCTTGTTGCGACGTGACCTGCCAATACTGTCCTTGGTATCCGAATTACCAGGGTTCTTGGTCATGTTGTTGCTACGAGCAAGCCAGCTGTCTTCTCCCGCGCAAAAGCGGGTCATGAGTGTCGTGAGTGCTGGCATAGATTTTGGCTTTTCCTGTCCAAGGTGCCGGGCAAGCCACTCGTCACGGATATTGTGTTTGAAGGTTGCTAGGGCCTCTGCATCCGGACAGTCGACTATTTGATTTTTCTTTGTTAGGAACCGTGTCCAGAATTGCCTGACCGATTCCTCTGGCTGCTGAATTACGTGGCTTAGGTCACCGGCGTCTGGTGGTCGCACATAAGTGCCCTGGAAATTATCGAGGAATGCAGCTTCCAGGTCCTCCCAACAACCGATTGATCCTGCTGGCAAGCTGTTAAGCCAATCCTGAGCTGGTCCTTTAAGCTTGAGTGGGAGGTATTTGATGGCGTGGAGATCATCGCCGCGGGCCATGTGGATATGAAGGAGATAATCCTCGATCCATACCGCAGGATCTGTTGTGCCATCATATGATTCGATGTTTACGGGTTTGAAACCCTCGGTGATTTGATAATCCATTACTTTGTCTGTGAAGCATAGTGGGTGTCCGGCGCCTCTGTACTGGGCTATATCACGACGTAGCTCCAATGAGCTTTGTCTACTGTGTTCGGCCCTACCGGATTTGTGTCCGGCGTGACGGTTACCGTCTCGAGTCGCGGGGCGCCCACGCGATCCGTAGATCGATCTTGTTTGCCTTGCCTTGTCCTCCAACATATCTCGCAGGTCTGGCGCATTTTCCCATGCCTTGGTACGGGGTGCGGCTTGAGTGGAGGGCCGAGAGGCCTCTCTGTCGCGGCCATGAGGTGGTCGGTCGGCCGTATCAAGTGCTGGTGATATAGGTTTAAGTGCTTCCTCCTCTAATCGGGGTAGCAGCCTGCGCTTTGGGTAGCTCTTGGAGGGGCGTTCGAGTTTATGCTCTTCGGCCGCAAGGACTTCAGTCCATCTGTCGACTAGCAAATCTTGATCAGTTCTAAGCTCTTGCTGTTTTTTCTAGAGGCTTCTTGCCGTGGCCATAAGCCTGCGTTGAAAACGCTCTTGCTCGACGGGATCCTTTGGCACGACGAATTCGTCGTCGTCGAGGCTTGCCCCGTCTTCGGAGGGAGGCGTATAATTATCGTCCTCGACTTCTCTGTCTGCCGCTCTCTCATGAGGGTTGGCTTCTCCATCCTCCTGTGCTGAATCTTGCTGGAGGGGGTTTTCTTCGGCACTCTCCGGAGTATTATTATCTCCCGTGCCGGAATCGCCGTGTTTGCTTTGGCGGGATTTTCAGCGGCGCCGCTAACGCCGGCGCTTAGGCTGTTTCTTGGAGGGGTCATCCTCCGTTGTTCCATCGCCATCTCCTTCTTTTGGGGTGTCCACCATGTATATGTCATATGACGAGGTGGCTTTCCAGGGCCCAATAGGCGCTGGTTCTTCATCGTCTCCTGCATCGGCGTCCATACCGTCGATGTCTTCGAAGTCGAAGTCGAGCATGTCGGTTAAATCGTCGACAGTGGCTACAAAGTGGGTGGTGGGTGGGCTTTGAATTTCTTCATCGTCCGTATCCCAACCTTGCTGACCGTAGTCCGGCCAAGGCTCTCCTGATAAAGAGAGAGACTTTAGTGTCTTCAGAATATCGCGGAAAGGCGAGTGCTGAAAGATGTCCGTGGCAGTAAACTCCATGATCGGCGCCCAATCGGATTCAATCGGCAGGGGCGCGGAGGGTTCGGAGTCCGGAGAGGAGTCCGGCTCCTTGGAGTCACGAGTCTCGCGGAGTGCGGGGCTGGTGTTCGGCTCGGTCGCCGTTGGGATCGCAGCCCCCGAGGCGCCGTCCAACCACCCATCCTCGATCGGCGCAGTTGGCTCCGAATTAAGGGTCGAAGCCGATGCGGGTGCGGCCTCCAGGGCACTGTTCGGCGGCAGAGCTAGATCATGCTCGTCGTGACAGTGCGGCGCGCTCGGCAGTGGCTCGAATCCGTCGAAGATCAAGTCCCCGCGGATGTCAGTCATGTAGTTTAAACTTCCAAATCTGACCTAACGGCCAGGGGCATAGCTTTCGATCTGCTCCAGATGGCCAAGTGAATTGGCTCGCAGTGCGAAGCCGCCGAAGACAAAGATCTGTCCGGGGAGGAAGGTCTCACCCTGGACTGCATCACTATTGATGATCGTAGGAGCCATCAAGCCTAACGGCGACGACACAGAGGAACTCTCGATGAAAGCACCAATGTTGGTGTCAAAACCGGCGGATCTCGGGTAGGGGGTCCCGAACTGTGCGTCTAGGCCGGATGGTAACAGGAGGCAAGGGACATGAAGTTTTACCCAGGTTCGGGCCCTCTTGATGGAGGTAAAACCCTACGTCCTGCTTGATTAATATTGATGGTATAGGTAGTACAAGAGTAGATCTACCACGAGATCAGAGAGGCTAAACCCTAGAAGCTAGCCTATGGTATGATTGTTGTTCTGTATGTTGTCCTACGGACTAAAACCCTCCGGTTTATATAGACACCGGAGAGGGTTAGGGTTACACAAAGTCGGTTACAATGGTAGGAGATCTGCATATCCGTATCGCCAAGCTTGCCTTCCACGCCAAGGAAAGTCCCTTCCGGACACGGGACAAAGTCTACAATCTTGTATCTTCATAGTCCAGGAGTCCGGCTGAAGGTATAGTGCGGCCATTCGGACACCCCCTAATCCAGGACTCCCTCAACGGGGCAAATAATTGCAATGCACCACTGTAGACTGACCCTCATCATCGTGTGCATGAGTCCTCTGGTGATGCAGGTGAAAATTCTAAAGAAAATGCTGAAGAAATTGTGCCAAACAGTGCAGCGCATGAGGCAAATTTTATGTGTCCCTTCCCGGGGATAAAATCCCCCTCGGGATCGGCCATGCAGCAACCTGGCAGCGAATCTGCTGTGGGATTCGAGCCGCTGGCGCGACGCAGCGCGTCAGAATCTGCGGCCCGTGACAGTGACGGCTCCAGCCTCTCAGGCGCGGCCGCGCGGTCGCCTATGGTCCGCCCAGCGGGGCCACGCGCGCCTGGCGAGTCTCCATCCAGCACGTGCCCACCTCCGACTCGGTTGCCAACCGACACGAGCCGGTGTTACACCCGGCGACAGGCGCGCCGTCCGATCGACTCTGACCTGGCTGCGGGGTCAGGGGCACCTGGCCCATCATCGCGGCATGATGCCGTGTCGGGGGGGGCCCGACCCTGGATCGTCTGTGCCCACTTCTTCACCTGTGCGCTGACCCACAGCCGCAGAGGATCCTAGCGAGCCGCCATCTCCTGTAGCTCAATCTCCCTCGGGATCTAGCGCTGCAGGAGGAGAATCTGGATCCTCTGCGCCGGACGTTGCTGCCGTGTCTCCTATGCTGCAACGGACACGACTTCAACAAGGGGTAATCAAACCTATTAATTATAAAACCATCACAAAATTTGGTTTGGCATGCTCTATAGGTGAACCTGCTACACTCCAAGAAGCATTAGGAAATGCAACATGGAAAAAGGCCATGGATGAAGAATTCATGGCTCTTCAGAAAAACAAAACATGGCACCTAGTGCCCCCAAAGCAAAGTAAAAATTTAATTGATTGTAAATGGGTCTTCAGGATAAAACAAAACTCTGATGGAACTATAGATCGTTACAAGGCTATACTCGTTGCAAAAGGATTCAAGCAATGTTATGGTCTAGACTATGAGGATACCTTTAGTGCAGTAGTAAAAGCTGCCACGATTCGTCTTGTTTTGTCTATTGCTATGTCCAGGGGATGGATTCTCCGTCAGCTAGATGTCAAGAATGCGTTCCTCCATGGCGTTCTGGAAGAGGATGTTCACATGAAGCAACCTCCTGGGTTTGAGGACAAAAGGTTACCCTCTCATGTTTGCAAACTTGATAAAGCGATATATGGGTTAAAACAAGCCCCCAGAGCTTGGTACTCACGTCTCGGTCACAAACTACAAGCACTTGGGTTTACTCCTTCCAAGGCCGACACCTCATTATTTATTTACAACAAGTTGAATACGTCCATGTTCTTACTCATCTATGTTGATGATATTATTGTGGCCAGTTCATCTAATGAGGCAGTGGCAGGATTGTTGAAAGATCTAATTAAGTGTTGAGTTTGCTCTCAAAGATCTAGGAGATCTACAGTATTTCTTGGGTATTGAGGTAAAGAAATTTGGTGATGATCTTCATCTTACTCAAGAAAAATATGCAACTGATCTTGTAAAGTGAGCTGGATTGCAAGGATGTAAACCATCACCAACTCCACTGTCCAGTTCTGAAAAATTGTCTCTCATTGAAGGAGATCCCTTGAATCAAGAGGATAGCACCAACTACATAAGCTTGGTAGGTGCACTTCAGTACTTGACCCTCACGAGACCTGATATTTCATTTGCTATTAACAAAGTATGTCAGTTTCTTCATGCACCCACCACAGCTCATTGGACTGCTGCTAAACGAATTGTCAGATATGTCAAAAACACTTTGAACACTGGTCTCACTTTTAGCAAGTCATCCTCTAAACTTGTTAGTGCTTTTACTGATTCTGATTGGGCAGGATGCTTAGATGACAGACGCTCAATAGGTGGTTTTGCAGTGACCAAATCTCATTTCATGGTGTGCAAAGAAACAAGCTACTGTTTCTAGGTCAAGTACAGAGGCAGAGTATAAAGCACTTGCAAATGCAACGGCAGAAATCATTTGGGTTCAGTCCTTACTAAAGGAACTTGGTATGAAATATATTCAAGCTCCATGTCTGTGGTGTGACAATCTTGGTGCTACATACTTGTCAGCTAACCCTGTTTTTCATACTAGAACAAAGCACATTGGAATTGATTTTCACTTTGTTAGAGAAAGAGTTGCTAACAAGCAACTGGACATTTGATTCATTCATTCCAAAGATCAAGTTGCAGATGGGTTTACAAAAGCATTGACCACAAAAGCTTTTGAAGAATTCAAGCGTAATCTCAACATGTCCAAGTTATGATTAAGGGAGGGTGTTAAACATATGCGTCTACTTGAAGCACAAGTCAACATGGAGTTGTTGCGCATGATATAGATAGGTTGTTTGAGTTGATCTTATCTCTGTAACCGAATCTTCCTTTCTTGTATCTTACGTTTGTAATCTCAACTATCATGTACGCATATCCCAGGGATAAGCTCCTGGCTATTTAACACGAAACCGTCGCCCTCGGTAGGGTAAGACGTTCTCGCAAGTTTTCCACAGAATAAACACCGCTTTGATCTATTTTTCTCTCACAATCTAGGCTGAGAAGGGTCTCGGATGGAGTAACACAACCTCGCTTCTGTTGTATGCCCAAAGAACAAAATGAATGGTATCATTTCTAATTCATGGATGGAGTTGGACAAAGACTTTTTCATTTGCGTTGCTCCTTTGTTACGATACGGACATCGCTATATATGTATTGTGTGTAGTTTCTGTTAAATGTACTCCTTCATTAGTTGTACATACAGTGTGATGGTATTTTCTTCAACTGCGCATCTTGCCCCGGTTATGGTTTATAATTATCAATGTTTTTCAGAACATAAATATATGCTTTTTGTTTAACATTGAAAAAACAGGCTTATGTAAAGATAAACAGATGAGTCAACTAATCTAATGTGTGTCACCAGCAAAAAGAAATAGTTACAGAATTGCTTATTCATTTCAAGAATATAAGACGTACTTTGTCCGTGCAGGCCAACGCTCTGATCATAACAGTAATGCACGATGTTTTTCTTGTGCTTATGAAACCACAAGATGATTAGAAAGTGCTTTTAAGTACAGATCTAGTGATCAATTTCATGTTACATAATCACTGAATTGTCGAACTAATACATGGGAAACAACATTTATAATATCTGAACAAACGAGTAATGTACGGTGGTACAATATATTGGCCCGCTCCTAATCTTCAGATACCCGGAGGGAATATCCACATGGGGGGACGGACAACACCGATTGCATAGTACCCCTTTGACAGGACGTGTTCATCTTTCTTGTAGTACACACGTTAACCATCATCATTTAAGCTCGTCAAAAATACCTTGCCGTCACTGGGGATCTCACTGTTTCGCCTTAAGCAGCGATGGTGGGAGAAGTAGATGTGATTTTTCTGTATGTCGCAGCGCGCACCTGCCGGCACTTGCACTGCCTTGGAACATGTTGGTCCCACGAATAGCGCGTAGTCTCCAAAGTTATGCACCTCCACCCACTTGTACGGGTAGTTATAATAATTGTAATGTTGTAATCCTATGTTGCCGTGAACTAGCCTGAAAGCGGTGAAGTCCTTGTATGACTGATAGCCCCTCACCACCATCACAGGCTCACCGCGTAGCTCAACAATGTACCTGATATGCTCGGGATTCTCCCTGTAGCTCTCTAACATGCAATACCGGTAGAGGATTTTCACGCCCACCAAGGCGCCATGTTTGTTGACGACAAACTCAAACTTGATGAGATGCCTGGGGTTTTGCGTGGTGCCATAGAGCTCCCCATTGCAAAAGGCGACATCCATAAGACGATCGTTCCCACTTAGTCCTCATATCGTCCAGCCGGCCTCGGGGCAGCCAACCTTGTAAACGGCGAGCATGTGCATCCTGGTCATGGTTTTGGGTACCGCCCGAGAAAAACGGATACCGGGCGGTTACCGTGTTTCTCGCCGCCCCACGAGAAATACCTATACCGAGCAAAAAATACCGAATTTTTTGAATAATTTGAATTTGAATTCTCAAGGTCTAATAAAGAAATGTGTTTCTCATATCAGACAACTGTCTTGCTCTGGCGTAGTGGTAAGCATTTATTATGCGCGTCGGGAGGTAGCTAGGTCGAGTCCTCCTTCCGCACTTTTGTTTGTTCTTTTGTTATTTTTCAAAATAGACAGCCAAAAAGGTGAAAAAATGACAGCCCAATTAATCGAACTCGCGACCTGAACACACCTAAGAGCGCACGCAGTTGAGGTACCAATGAGCTACTACCTCTTTGTTGAATGACTTCAGTTCAAGATATTATTATATCTAATTTAAAATTGTTTGAATTCAAAATTCAATTTTAAATTTCGTCCGAAATTTATTCGGTATTTCTCGGTAACCGTGGTTATCGGGAATATCGCCCACCCACGAGAAAATTGGCCTATTTGGGATCCAAAACCTTGATCCTGGTGACTCCGGCGAGGATACAACTACTCAGGGTGGGCTGCTCCGAGAATACGACCTTCCGCAGGAGTAGAGGATCATCCGTGTGCGGTCGTGTGTGGGGAGAGAGCGCCACCTCTGCACCCGAGAAAAAATTAATGATCTTGAACGGCGCCTGGGAGGAGGCGACCCAGCCTCCGTCGTGGCTTCCCACGAAGCACCTTTGGACGGCCTCGCCGGGGAGAGAGAGCCGAGGCAGGACCAAGCCCTCTTTCGGGCAGTACACGCGGTTCGTGCCGTGGGCACCGCTCGAGTCGAGGATCAGCCATGGGAGAGCGCTGCGTGGCAGGTGCCGTGATGCAGCGGCGCGCCATGCCGTGCACACGGCGGCGAAGCGGAGGCGGTCTATCGTGGTGGTGAGACGGAGGTAGTTTATGGACAGGAGATCGCCGGGGAGGCTGGACCATCGCTCCGCTGCCGATGTGTTCGCTCGAGCGCCGCCGCCGCAGGCGGTCGCGTTCGTCGACGTCATCTTTGCGTTGATCTTCTGATGAGTCCACAAAGCGTTGGTCGGTCGATGATAGGGGATCGAATTTTAGCGATGAGATGATATACGAGTACAAGCTGTACGTAAAACTCGTGTACTTCCATACCCAGCGATGCTACACTTCCGCTTAACTCATACGGGATTGTTGTTACGGGAACATGTGTCAATATTTGGTTGGAAGTTGGAATGAGGAGGACTCCAGAGTGAAAATCAGGGGGCACAAAGATTGGTGGGGAGAGAGTCCGTAGTAGGAAACCGTGCAATGCTACCCGTAAGTCTAGCATTTTTGTTTCCATACCTAACCGATCACGTACGTATCTGATCATATCTCTTCATAAATTTCCATACCTATATATATATATATATATGTATATATATATATATGTATATATATATATATATACTATTCATCACCAAGGATGCAGAATAAGTTATTCTTCACCCGACATAATCTTACGACCGCTTCATAAATAAATTACATTTGAAATACAAATAGTGACATTTATATTGATTCACTACATAAAATTTGATATAAGAAAACAAAAAAATACGTTATAAGACCAGAAATATCGCATTTTATGTATGTTTTACACTATGCTTTACGTTCGTAATTTTACGTAACATAAAATATTTTTTACGGCGAGTATATATTTTTTTCTTACGTTCTCTTTTTACGTATGAAATAAGACAAAATTTATGGAACCTAAAAATACGGTGCATTGATGTCAAAATAGAGAGGGGTGAAGAATAACTATTTCTCACCCAGTGTGACGAATAGCACGATCATATATATAGGTGCTGTGCGGTGCATATATATATACTTCCTCTGTTTATGGAACCTAAAAATACGGTGCAATTATATATACTTCCTCTGTTTCTTTTTAGTCTGCATATAAAATATGGTCAAAGTCAAACTTTGTGAAGTTTGGCCAACTTTATATAGAAAAAATATTAACATCTACAATACTAAAACTATATAGTATGAAAGTTTATTTCATGATGCATCTAACAATATTAATTTCATATTATGAATCTTAATATTTTTTTCTATAAACTTAGTCAAAGTTAAGAAAGTTTGATTTTGACCAAATCATATATACAGAATAAAAAGAAACGAAGGGAGTACCATATATAGGCTTTGTTTTCCTTAAATCTTTTGCTTATTAATAATTATGGCCGTATGCATTGCTTTGATGCAGAGGCCGGGGATCGCCCACTTTTTGAAAAAAAAAATAGGCGTTGTTTTCCTCGCCGAGGAAACGCACCGGTTTGCCCTCGAGTCCCGTTCGTGGGTTGCTCGATACAACAAGCTCGTACACTCGGATCAATCGGCCGGTGCGAGATCAAAGATGACGTCGACTTCCGTCTACGCCTACGGCGTCGGCGCCCAAGAGAACTAATCGGCGGCACTGCCATGGTCCAGCCTTCCCGACGATCTCCTCATCATAAGTTTCTCAGCCTCACCGCCCCCAGTAGACCACATCCGCTTTGCCGCCGTGTGCACGGCGTGGTGTGCCGTCGCATCACCGCACCTGCCACGTAGCGAAAATATATTTTAGAGCACCTGCACCCAGGCCCCTCTTATCTAGCCATCCATTCTTCGCATCAAGATTAGTGCAAATATATTTCTCTTTTTTGTTTCTCTCACATAGAACATGTCTTCAAATTCAAACCTTTGCAGTACAGTAAAACTTTCTAGCTATAATCTAGGATAATTTTTTTATATTTTTTTGTCCAACAAAAATATACAAAATAAGTTTTATTTGATTAAAAATATATATTTTTAGTATTTATGTTGGACGAAAATTCTGAAAGTTTTATCCCACATTCGAGTTAGTATGTTTTGCTGCGCTGCAAAGTTTGAAGTTCAAAACATACTCTATCTGAACGAAAAAAAAAAGAAAATTCTGTATAGGAAGTTTGTTGTCTTGCACAGATCTTAAAACAATATTAAAGAGGCAGGCAGGGCCTGGGTGCAAGTGCTCTAAAAATCCGCGTCCTGCCACACAGCGGCGTTCTCCCATGGCTGATCCTTGACCCAAGCGGCGGCCACAAGACGGAGCGCATGTACTGTCCCGAAGAGAGTGTGGCCCTGCCACGGCTCCATCTCCCCGGCGGGGCCGTCCGCAGGTGATTCGTGGGCAGCCACGACCATGGCTGGGTCGCCACGTCCGAGGCTCCGTTCCTGATCATTAACTTTTTCTCGGGCGCAGAGGTGGCTCCCTCTTCGAAGCATCTGTTCCACACACTCCAGCGCAGAGGTGACACGTTAGTCTTGCGAAAGGTCATCTTCTCCGAGGAGCCCACCTTGAGTAGTTGTGTCGTCACCGCCATCACCAATGTGCACGAGCTCGCGTTCTGCAAGGTTGGCTCCCCTGAGTCCGGTTGCACAAGCACGTGAGGTACATTCTTGAGCTACGTGTCGTCACCGCCATCACCAATGTGCACGAGCTCGCGTTCTGCAAGGTTGGCTCCCCTGAGTCCGGTTGCACAAGCACGTGAGGTACATTCTTGAGCTACGTGTCGTCACCGCCATCACCAATGTGCACGAGCTCGCGTTCTGCAAGGTTGGCTCCCCTGAGTCCGGTTGCACAAGCACGTGAGGTACATTCTTGAGCTACGTGTCGTCACCGCCATCACCAATGTGCACGAGCTCGCGTTCTGCAAGGTTGGCTCCCCTGAGTCCGGTTGCACAAGCACGTGAGGTACATTCTTGAGCTACGTGTCGTCACCGCCATCACCAATGTGCACGAGCTCGCGTTCTGCAAGGTTGGCTCCCCTGAGTCCGGTTGCACAAGCACGTGAGGTACATTCTTGAGCTACGTGTCGTCACCGCCATCACCAATGTGCACGAGCTCGCGTTCTGCAAGGTTGGCTCCCCTGAGTCCGGTTGCACAAGCACGTGAGGTACATTCTTGAGCTACGTGTCAACCTTGTAATGGTGGTGAGTAATTATACGATGCACAACAGCTTCACGGCCATCGGAAAAAACAACTTCACAGTTTTTGAGCTAGGCTACAGCCACGGGTATAGCTGGGCAAGGGCTAATAACTTGAGAGACCATGCGCTATTCCTGGGGCCAACAGGCTCCAAGGCAGTGCGTGTGCCGGCAAGTGGGTGGGGTGAGATGCAGAGAAACCATATCTACTTCTCCCACCATCATTGCTTAAGGCGAAACGATAAGATCCCCAATGGTGTCAAGGTATTCTGGAAGAGTTTAAATGATGATGGTTACCCCCATGTGGCTTGAAAGATGAAAGTGTCATGGATGGTGTGAAAGGCATCATGTCAACATGGTACTACGCAATGGACGGTGTCCATCCCCCCATGTGGCTATTCCCTGAGAGATGTGCAGAGGGTTAGGGTTCGGGATTACTATACCATCATAAAGTACTCGTGGAGGAAAGGGGCCCTACTAGGAATTTGAAGCAGGTTGGGGAAAAGCTAGTGGCTATGCAGAAGGATTTGAGGAACTGGGCACAGAAGGATTTTGGCTCGGTAATCAAACAAACAGCAGAGATCAGGAGAAAGTTAAGTGTATTATGGAGCCTCCCTAACTCCCACGAGCAACAATATGAGGTAAATAAACTATCAAAAGAGCTGGATGAACTTCTACTACGAGAGGAAATCATGTGGAGACAGAGATCAAGAGTAACTTTTATTAGGGAAGGAGATCGAAATACTAGATGGTTTCAGAGGAAAGCGATCTGGAGGAAGAAAAAGAATGACATTATAAAACTGAAAGATGCCAGTGGTGTTTGGGTGGAGGATAAGGCCGGTTTGGAAGATATGTCCACGTCTTTTTTCAGAGAATTATACAAGAAGGAGGTGGGGGTGAATCCACACGAATTATTGGAACTCTTTGCGGCAAAGGTGACACAGGACATGAACGAGACGCTAACAAAACCCTTCTCTGCTACGAAAATCAGCGACGCATTGTTTCAAATTGGACCCCTTAAGGCACCGGGCCCGGATGGATTTCCAGCCCGATTTTATCAAAGAAATTGGGCAGTGCTCAAGGATTATGTGACAAGAGGAGTGTTAGATTTCTTTGAGCGCGGTGTGCTACCCGAGGGTACAAATGACACGGTTATTGTGCTCATTCCAAAAGGAAAGAACCCCCAGACCTTGAAAGACTACCGACCGATCAGTTTATGTAATGTCATCTATAAGGTGGTGTCGAAGTGCCTGGTGAATCGACTACGGCCTATGCTGGACGAAATCATTTCAAAGACTCAAAGTGCGTTCATTTCGGGCAGACTCATCACTGACAACGCCATCATTGCTTTTGAGTGCTTCCACAAGATTCAGCACAGCAGAAACGCAAGAGACACCTACTGTGCATACAAACTGGATTTGGCCAAAGCATATGATAGAGTGGATTGGGGTTTTCTTGAAGGAGTGCTACTGAAGACTGGTTTCTGTAGTAAATGGACAAGCTGGGTGATGCAGTGTGTTCGATCGGTAAGATACTCAGTTAGATGCAATGGCGAACTGCTAGAACCCTTTGATCCATCCAGAGGACTACGGCAAGGAGATCCCCTTAGTCCTTACCTTTTTCTTTTTGTGGCCGAAGGACTCGTAAACCTCATAAACCGAGAGATCACGGCTGGCAGCTTAAACCCCATCAAGATTGCCCGCAATAGCCCAGGTGTGTCTAACCTTCTCTTCGCAGATGACAGCCTGCTCTTCTTCAAGGCCTCCATTGAGCAAGCCAAGACAATTAAGAAGGTTCTGGACTTATTCCAAAAGTGCACGGGTCAACTGCTAAGTGCAAGCAAATGCTCGCTCCTATTCAGTGAGAAATGCCCTGCCGAAGTCAGAGAAGGGATTAAGGTTGTACTCGGTGTACAATCGGATGTATTCGAGAGCAAATACCTAGGTTTGCCTACCCCGGAAGGGAGGATGAAGGATGAACAGTTCCAGCCCATCATGGATAGATTGGGAAAGCGTTGCAACGATTATTCAGAAAGATTCATGTCTTATGCGGCCAAGGAGGTTCACGTCAAATCCGTAGTCCAAGCACTTGCTACCTTCGCAATGAGTGTGTTTATGTTCTCAAAGGGCTTCTGTGAAAAATATGAGAGAATGATTAGAGACTTTTGGTGGGGGGACGAAGAAGGACAGAGAAAGGTACACTGGATGGCATGGGAGCGCATGATTAAGCCCAAGCGTGATGGGGGCATTGGATTCAGAGACATGCACCTATTTAACCAGGCGCTCCTAGCCAAACAGGGCTGGAGGCTAATTCAGAATCTAGATGGACTTTGCGCGAGAGTTTTGAAATCTAAATATTACCCCAATGGTGAGCTTCTGGATACTGTTTTTGCCTCAGATGCGACTCCGGTATGGAGAGCCATAGAATTCGGTTTGGAGTTGCTGAAAAAGGTTTAATCTGGAGAGTGGGGGATGGAAAGAGTATTCAGATCAAGCCGGACCAATGGATACCAAGGAAAGAAGGTCTCAAATCGGCTGCGTTTATTAAAAGGTCTAGGCTGCGTTGGGTTAACCAACTTATGGACACAGAGAGGAAGGAATGGAATGTGAACCTGATCCGCCAAATTTTTCACGGTTTTGATGTAGAGGAAATATGCAAAATCCCCATTCCGAACACAGACACAAAAGATTGCATTGCATGGCATTTTGAGAAGAATGGTATCTTTTCGGTCAGGAGTGCATACAAGCTTGCAGCCTTCTATAGTCAAAGTGTCCAAACAAATCCCTCGTGTTCGAACAGAGAGGCTGGGGATCGTAACATTTGGGATCTCATTTAGAAAGCTAAGGTGCCCGAGAAGGTGAGGATTTTTGGATGGAGAGTCGCCACAAATACCCTGGCCACAAAGAGAAACAAGTTTAAGAGAACATTAGAGCTAGAACCCACCTGCAGTATCTGCGGCAATGGAGAGGAAGATGAATTTCACGCCGTGATCACTTGCACAAAGAGCAGGGCTCTTCGTGATGCTATGAGGAAAGAGTGGCCCTTACCTGCAGAGAAATCCTTTAGGAACACCGGGAATGATTGGTTGCAAGTGCTCTTGGACACGGAACCAGAGGATATGCGAGCAAAACTGTTACCGCTGTTTTGGAGATGTTGGCACTTGAGAGAGGATACGCTAAGACACAATGGCAAGGAATCAGTCGTGAGTTCTGTGATTTTTCTGAGGAAGTATGCCGAAGATCTACAAATGGTGGCGATGGCAGGGGATGGGTTCAGCAAGAATGCATAGAGTAGCCCCTCATGTCATACGACACAATGCTCGAAGTGGTCGGGTCCAGTAGGAGATGTTGTGAAGCTGAATACAGATGCTGCCTTCCAGTCTGAATCCGGTGTCTCTGCTGCAGGTGCAGTCGCAAGGGATAGGGCTGGACATGTGGTCGTGTCAATCAGCAAAAATCTGACCCCCAGCCGAAATGTTGAGGAGGCCGAGGCAAAAGCTGCTCTTGCTGGACTGCGTTTGCTAGCAAAATACTATAGAGGTCCTTTGATCTTGGAACTGGACTATCACGCAATCGTAAAAGAGCTGGATGTCGGGGGGGGGGGGGGAATCGGTCCCAGCGTTTCGCTCTGATTAAGGACATTAAGCAAGCTCTTGCAATGTTTGCAAGCTCCAGTGTGAACCATGTGGGAAGAACAAGCAATGCTCTTGCCCATAAGCTCGCGGCGGCGGGCAGAAACGGAGTTGATCAGGAGATAGTCTCCGACGTGCCAGAAGAGCTACATCAGTTGATGATAGCTGAATTTGTCTCCCCTGCAGAGTAGTTTCCTACTCTTGCTTCTAAAAAAGTACTCCTTTTCGGATGTTTAATGTTGTTTTCATGTTTTAGTTGGACAATTCCTCTATAACACTAAGCTCCGTAGTTTTAAAGATCCCATATTCAATTGAGGTCTCCAATTAGAATTGAGTCACTCGATTTTGTTAACAATTTCTCAAAGCTCCCCATTCAACTCTTTTATACTACTATGCACTATGCTTCCTAAATTTTTAAGGCCTCACAATTAGTTGAGGTATTCAATTTAGAATTGGGTCAATCAATTTTGACCAGATCAACCCTTTCTCAAGCTCCCCCATTCAACTCTTTTAGTTCACCACGTTCCCTAATTTTGAAACTCTTTCGTTCAATTGAGGTATCCAATTTTGGATTTGGTTTATGATTTTGACCGGGCCAACCGGTTTTCAAATCAATCAGCGACAACCGGCCTAGAAGACATATCAATCCCGCGCACCCTCCCACCGTCTAAAAAAAGAAGCGCCACCATGTGATATTGTAACACCAATATAGTAGTACATGTGACCACCGACACATAAATTTCCCCACATAAATATAGATTGGTTACCGGATAACACAAAATCACACCACGAAAGACCCACCAAATAACCGCGTTATAAAAAAACACTCTATCATCTCCCACAGCTGCCAAACTAAAGATTCCATTGGTCAAAATATAAGGGGTATTAGTTTTGTAGAAAGTCAAATTTCTTTAACTTTGACCGAGTTTAGAGTAAAAAATATCGACATTTACAATATTAAACTAAAAAGTATGGAAATTCATTTCATGATGCAGCTCCAGGTGCAGCCACAACAGCTGTCTCCAGCATCTGTCCTTCTTCCTCCTGTCATAGCTTCCTACCCTTCTCTTCCTCCCTCCTCGAGAAACACAGCAGAACCAGGCCCAATCGTCGATCGGTCGCCCGCGCAGCCGCTTCCCCTCCTCACACGCACAGTCGCTTCCCCTCCTGGCATGCACAGCCGCTTCTCCTCCAGCACATAGGACCGCCGCCGACCGCCGAACCCGGCCGCCTCACTGGCTAGCACCGCCCTCCGTCAGGCCTCGCCAAACCTGGCCTCTGATACCATGTTGAATCGCGGGGCAGGAGCTCACCTCTCCGGTCATGGCTACGACGGCTCGATGTGTTGTGTCGTTTGTGTTGAGTTCCGGGAATGGGAGGACTCGATGCCTCCTTCTAGGTCAGCACCTTTACATGGGCTTGTGTCCTAAGTGATAAGTTAATGGGCTTGGGGCCATACCGGTTCAACATAGGCTATGGTCCAAATTACATTACTTTGCTGGAGAATTAAATTTCTTATTGCACCGAATAATACAGAAAAACACTAACCTGGAGCAGCAAACAACTTGGAGGCTATGGTTCAAAATTACTATAACTTGGCAGGAGAATTGCATTTCTTGTTGCGCTGTAAATAGTACATTAGAGGCACCATAAACAAACAACATAGTTTAGTATGAAACTGCGATCTGCAAACAACTTGGAGACTATTTCAAAATTACTATAGCTTTGCATGAGAATTGCAATTCTTGGTACACTAAAAAATAATAAAGAAGATGCACTGTAATAACTGGGAGCGGCAAACAGACTGGTGTGAAAACACTAGGGAAAAACAACTGAACTATTGAAGGCTATGGTTCAGAATTACTACAGCTTTGCGGGAGAATTACATTTTTTTCACACTGTAAATAATACACACAATGACTGTGAAGTACAAATAGTAGTTTAGTATCGACTGGGAGCAGCAAACTCAATTCAGGGGAAAAACAGTCTGGAAGAACTATGGCCAAAACTACTGTAGCCTTGTTTGGGAATTACATATGTTTTACACTGTAAATGATACAGAAAATGCACTGTAACAAAAAAAAAGGCTAAAACAAGGCCCGGAAAAAATAAGAACGCAGGATCGCACGGTTGAGAGCACATAAAATCCACAAATCTCATGCACCGAGATCTAGAGAAAGACCAACGGATGGAGGGGAGGGACAACAACAGACACAGACCACTTCGAAGAGCACTTCTAAGTTCTAACCACCAGTGGGCCGGCCGATAGCAGCAACCGAACGCTCAAGCAATAGGAGAAGACGAACTTTGAATGGAAATCGCCCCCCCCCCCCCCCCCCCCCCTATCTCTCTCCCCTGCTGTCGAATTCTCTTCTTCTGCTTGAACAGTCTGATGAAGGGGGAATGGGCAGCAACATGGGTGAACGGGCAGACCACAAACAAAACAGCAAGCCCCGTAAACAAATAACCATAGAACAATGCACGAATCGCTGCGCAACAGCGCAAGGACCAGACTGGCACAAAATCTAACTGAAAAAAAATTGTTTTCAGTCGGATGAAAATCCGCAAAACCGACCAAATTGTATAAAACAGTACACATCGATATCCTTACATACCAAATAGTTCTCAGAAACTATTGGACAAAGATAGACAGTCGACAAGAGTATACGGCCGTGGCACCAAGCCACCCAAGCGTCTGGTGGCGTGTTCCATGCGCCCAAGTCTAGGATGATAGGCTCCAATGTTTGAATACTCACTCTCTTCAAAATCAAAGCTTAAGTAGATGGTGTCAGCACAAATGGATCCGGAGGGGAAAATCCCCAGAGACACTGACAGAGAGCTATTATTCATGCCCATGAACACTGCACGCCCTGCACCGCCGCCCAAGCTCTTGACAAGGAATAGCATCCCGGCGTTCAAATCCACTGGATACGTGTCGCACATCCAACTCTTGTTTTTCCTGGGCAACACAAACTCACGTGCTCGACGGTGCACTAGCACTAGCTCCCCACAATTGTTCACCAGGTGCATGCAATGCACATTGTGCCGGACATCTATATTCAGCTTGGCAGCCACATGCAGCCGTGGTGGCTGATCTGCTCCCGTTTCGACGAGCACCATGATGCCTTGTACTGTAACACAGTAAAAGCGGCCTGCCAGCATTAAGGGCATCTCCAGCCGTTGGAGCCCCCCAGGACAATCGCCGGACCAAAAAAGCACGTCCTGGGGGGCAAAATGCTTCCGCCGGGGGGAGGGCGAGTACGTTTTTCCAATCGTGGGTGCCCCCGAGACAATCGCCGTGGCTTCCCCCAGGACAATCGTCAAGAAAAAGGACGCGTGGGGGAATAGGATTGATCATTGCTTCCGCCGGCGCCCCCAACAGCCCCCCGATGCGCTGGGTTTGGCCTGGGTTCGCCGGCACTTTTTTGAGGTCGTGGGGGTGCTTGGGGGGCTCGGCTGGGCCGATTTTTGGCCTTTTTACGTCGCCGGCGAAGAAAAAGGGCTCTGGGGGGGGGGGGGGGGGGCCCGGGGGGGGGGGGGGGGGGGGGGGGGGGGCGCTCGGGGAGGCGGCTGGAGATGCCCTAAGGGTGTTGTTCCCAGCAAACTGCCTTGGTAGTTTAGATCCAGCACCGTCCAATGGTCGTCACCGGGCTTAGCCATGCCAAGCATGACCAGCTGGTTAAAGCAAAGCACCACCGTCGAATCATCACTGGCAATGCCGGATCTGCATGCTGTGAATTTCCTTTCTAGATAGTCACAATGAACCGAGCGCGAAAGGTCGCGCTGAGCATGTCGAGGCAGCAAGGTGGTGATTGGCAGGAGGTCTGTGAGGAGGTGGCGTGTGAGCGGGTTCAGGAGGCGGATGCTGGTGCGCTGCGGATCGTGGAGCAGAACGAGGAGGCCCTCAGGTGTGTAGGCGACCACGACGTGGTCATGGAGTTCCGGGGCGTCGACCTGGATGCACGCGCCGGTGGATGTGTTGAGGAAGGAGCGGCGGCTGGGCGCGGCGCGTTCGTCCCGGAGCATGGTCCACCGCCGGGGATGGAACCGGCGGTCGAGGACGCTGTGCGCGCGCGGGTGCGCTGAGCACCGCCTCCACGGGCGGCACACGGCGCGGAAACGGACATAGTCGGCGACGTCGTAGGCAAGGACGCGGTCGGCGACGAGCCCTGTCGGCCCGCCCGATAGATCCGCCCAGTCACGGGATGCATCCATCAGATCGGAGTGCGGTGAAGAGGAGCAACGACACCTTGGCTTGGAGTCACACCCAAGATCAGGCAAGCGGAGAGGATGGGATCGTGATTTGGACGGCGTAACTGATGGGGATCGCGCCGCCGGCACCGTCGGAGGAGTAGATGGGGCAGACTGCTAGAGGGTTTGCGTTTTTCTATTCTTTTACCGATTTCTCGCGATCGAAAAAATCGTTCTGGGGCAGATTGCCGTCTTTCTCGACGGCAGCGGTTCCCTGGTTTCCCGCGTTCGGCAGCGGCTCGATCCATCAAAATCGCTCGGGAGCGGAAGCGTCTAAAATCGGAACATTCTTCCGTAAAAAAAAACTTATCAGGTGGACAATCTTCCGTATTATTTACACCTCCGTAGAGCTTGCAATTGCGGGATCAATCGAGGAATTCCCATTGTTATGTTTCTAGCGCACCTACACTTCGGCAAAATATTGTATGGATATTTGAGCCATTGTTTACGATTATGTTGGGCGGAGCCGCGTACAGAATTTTACTCAAAGTAGACTTCGTGCTACGTATGCCACCGTCATAGTCTTCCCGAGAGGGTTACAACTCATGACAACTAAAGGTTACCCTATGGATGCGGCCTCTCGATGGGTTCTCCGTAATTCCCTAGTTAATTGCAAAGGTTAGGAGCAAGAGGCTTTTACTATCACCTCGAATTACCCCTACATCTTAGCCCATTACCATGACAATGATATATTCAGGACCATAAGGCACAAATGCTGAGTGGGGCCACTTCACAACATTCACGAAGTTATTAAACCGAGCATTCAAAAGGGAATCTCATATCCAAAAATAACGTTTGAAATCTTACATATACCAAGGCTCATCCCCATCCCCTAGAACTAGGGTTCTACTCGCATATGGGGAAGAAAAACATCATAACCATAGCGATGGAATACATGGATGGATAATTCATATAACATAGAAGACGATCCGCTACGGTTCTTGATGTTACAACAAGATTGATTGGATGATGATGATGATGATGATGATGACGACGACGACGATGATAGTGATGATGATTTTGAAGCCCCGTGCACGTGGTGAGCTAGCAGAAAGGACAAGCGGCCGGAGCACGGGTAAGTCTTTAGCGGCGGCGGCTACACGTTTATTGATCTCCGTCGGTGGTTCAAACTAAAGTGAGGCATACATAGAGCTACTGTTGTTGGGTACTCTTCTGTTGGCTAAAGGTGTTGGCCTTGGAATGATCATTTTCTCCTGTAGCTCTACTGTAGAGTGAAATTATGTGGCTTCTTTGTAGGGTTTGATCTGCGATCTCGATGTCTAGTGGTGGCCTCATTGACCTAAACATAGCAGGAGTTTGCTCTTGTCTTGGTTTTATTTTGTTATGGTCACCATTGATGAACAAATCATCTGCAGTTTGAAACTAGTTCGGATCCAGAACACTGGTTTTATCCTTTAGCTATTTTGGTTCAAAAAGTACCGGCTTGATTAGTTGCAGTTCGTATGGTACTTTATTGAACACTTATTGAATTATCTCACTGGAAAGGGCCTACCCAAGCTAAGGAGAGCAGGGCTATAGCCTATAGGAGCTTGCACCTGTCTTGGTTCTATTTTTGGTACTGTCACCGTCAATGAACTAGAGTCCATTTGCAGTCTGAAACTAGTTTGGATGAACACTGATATATGTAGTATTTTTGGTTGAGAAAGCACCAGCATGATAGGGCAGTGGAGTTGTAATTCTTGAATGACACACTATGACTGACCGCATTATGGATTTTTTGTTGAACACGTTATACCAATGCCTCTTCACTATTTCATATCTAACCATCTACTTATTTTGATGTCCTTCATAACAGAATTTACCCAGAAACATCCTTTTAGCACATAATGGCATGGCAAAAGGAATTTCTTTGTAGGCAATCAACCATACATGTACTGAGAATGATAAACATCATCGTTCTTGTTGTTTTTTTAGAAAAGGAGGATGTCCCCCGGCCTCTGCATCTGAGAGATGCATACGGCCACTTTATTGATTATTCTTGAGAATCTTACAAAGTATTACAATAATGTGCCTGAATCCATCATCTTGGCAACATATGCCGCTACTCCTATCCAAAATGATGAAGGGGTGCTAACTGGGCCACTACCCAAACCACTCACCTAAGCCTAACATCAAAAGCCGGAAGCCGAAACTCATTCGGAAGCCCCAGCCGAGCCACATACCGGGTCTGGGGCACAATCCGGTCAGACGCACTCGTGTGTCGTCGCCGCCATCTTCCACAGGTCTTCAGATCATATTGAGGCTTCTACCTTGTCTGGCCACTCTGCCATCGACGTCATCATGACGCCAGACAGCAACCTCCTCCTGCACGAGCCCGCACGTCGGACGCCGAGTCTCCACAGCGCCATGCCATCGATCTCAGCCGCCATCAAAGTTTGGGATGAAACACCGCTCCACCATCCCTCCAGCCAGCACTTGCTCCAAGACAATGCCCCCAGAAGGGAAAGCGATAGAATCATTGTTCTTGTTGTTGCCTGCTATAGGTGCCAATTGGTCTGCTGCAGGGCATGGGTGACACATCACTACTAGGGAAAAGGCTAGCAGCAGCGCGGGTTTTAGGCCTGTCAGCAGCGCGGGTACCCGCGCTACCAATAAGGCGCTACAGCTAACGTATAGCAATAGCGCTGGTCCACCCGCGCTATTGCTACACAAGTGTTGCAGCAGCGCGCTTAAAGGAACCTCGCTACTGCTAATAGCTATAGCGCGCTTCCCCTGTGCGCGCTACTGCTACAACCGCGCTGCTGCTAACTTTTCTCCCCTCGCTACTCCTAATTTTAGTAGTTTTTTGTTTTTTTTTCGGTATATTTGTTTTGTATTTGAACAGGCTTTATAGAAGAATCTTTAGCACATACAAATGTCATCATGATACACATACAAATGCCTGCGAGACCACAAATGTAATCATAGCATATACATACAAATAGTCTCGTCATAATCATCATCCAACACAAAGTGGTATCTTGTCATCATCTCAAAAATAGCGATACATGCAAGTCTCGAATACTTGCAACTACAACGTCATCCATCTAAACAAAGGTATACGCGAGAAGAGCTATCACTATGAGTGAGAGCGGAACTATGCAGTACATGAGATGTCGGTTACGAGTCCTCTCTCGCGGTAGCGTGAACCTCAAGTAACTAGCTTCTCCTTCTTGACTGCTTTTGAAGCCTTTATGGCTGGCGTCCGAGAACCCATTCACTTGCGCCTGACACTCATGCCACTCGTTGTACACCCCCGGAACCTTCCCTTTGTACACGACATAGCAGTTCCATATCGCCATCAAGAGACTAGATACCTGTTAGAGATGCATGTTCATGAAGGGGATGTACAATCATATATATGCAACAAAATATACTAGGGAACACCGAAAAAGAAATGGTTAGCAACTAGATGCAACATACAGTATGCAAATTAATTAACTAGAGGTACGCAGGTCATCGTACGCAAACTAACAAAGTAGCGTTATGCAAGTTCGGCAGGGATCATGGACATCACAAAGTTGCATCACTACAAATAGTATACAAGTTCAACCGACACATATCATCATCATCGGCATCATAAATCACTAGAAGTTCCATCCTTCCATATCATCGAGGATGGACCCTAGCTTCTTGAACGTCGTGAGGTCTAGACGTTGCATGCCTATGCGAGTTCGGACGTCAGCTCGCGATATAGGGCCGTGGTGGAACATCCCCTTCTCATCGACGACTTCTTTCATGATGATCGTCGCAATGTCGCTTTGGATGCGAAAGAAGTCATCTCTAAGTTTATAATCCGCTTCTCCATGAGATTCTAGCCACTTGTGGATATGATCATCATTTCTTCTTCTCATGCGAAGCTTTTGGTGATCCGTGTTGAACTGATTCATGAGATGAGGGATGTACAATCCGTCCTTCTTTCTTGGTTTTGGGACTTGGATGCAGGAGAAGTTAGTTTTATGCGTGAAACCCATCTTCTTGTTCCTTTGTTTCCTGATCTTCATGTGGCCACCTCTAAAGCTGAAGCCTTGGAGAGCATCATCTAGAATATTCATTATGTGGGTGTAGTCTTTTTTATCGTAGTCTCTGGAAGGGTCAAAATACACGGCGTGGGAGACTTGCGGATAAAGAATGATAAGGACGGCGCGCCCGTTGCTGCGGGGAAAAGACACCTCAAATTATTCCCCATAGAGAGAGAAGGAATGATTGAAATGTATGAAAGGGTTGTTCGAAACTGACTTACTTTGGATGATAAGGCACGAGGACAATTTCCCGGTCCTTATTCTGTACCATGAAGTTTTGGAGGTAGTCCCTAGCTGTTTCACGCTCAAAGTCGCCGAGACTCAAGAAAGACTCGTGCATGTAGTACGGATCCGCCACACAGATTTGCGAGACTTCTTCACTGTTCATGACAGAGCTCATATGTAGCACAAAAAGGTGGACGATTGTAAAATCGAGCCGCCTTGTCAGAAACATCTCAAAGATATGGTCAAACTGCAGGAAGAACACCTCCGCGGACCGTGTCTCGACGTAGCACTTCCCCTCAGGCACACGAGCCGCGTATGTCAGATATTCTGGATCCTTTGAGGCTAGTAGGCTTTTCTCAGTCGACAACACATGGTCGTGCAGTTTCCTGAGATCCCCTGATAGTGCCTCAAGTGGTTTCGGCGGTAGCATCGTCTCGCCCGAGAGATGGAACATGGCCGCACCTTTCACGGGTACACGCTCTTCAGAATGCATCGTTTGGCTGCTATGTGCTCTGGCTTGTTTGGAGGCAGCTATCTTCCCCGATCTCTTTATCTCCTTTTTCTTGGGCACACCTTCTAGACCCTTCCTTAACCCCTGCCCCAGTGTTCCCGGGCTAAGTACTGTACGACCCTCGGCGCTGGGATAGTTGAGCCTGTGTTGAGGCGGCATCTTCAGGCGTGTCCTGTGAGGATTTCATGAAGAGAGACTTTTTGCAATCCCTGCTACGACCTTCCTGCCCGGGCATATCATCCATATGCTCATTAGCAAGCTGATAGCCCGATTCGTCATATGGTTGACTCATCAATTCTATGTCACAGTCATACGCGTTTGTATTGAGGAAATCCATAGGGTCGACCTCCGTCTCATCATCCATTCTCTGTTCTACAGGACAAATTACATCAACCAGCACTATTGCACCCCCTTCATAATGTCGTCTGCCGCTCTCACCCTGCACTACAGGAGCTGGTAATTACGTAGGCGGGGTGGTGGTCTCCGCACATGCTTGTTGATGTGTGGTTATTGGTGTGCTCTCGGCCGGCTCCAGACGAATAAGATTCTTTGGCCATAGCAGCACCCAACCCTTGTAGCTTCCAATCCGCGGCGGGGTCTCGTCGTCCGCTCCCTCATGCTGTACTAGAGGAGGCAAATCCTCGTGCCCCGATTTCAGACTGGACAAGCTAACCCTGAAGTGCCCAGCAGGGATCGGCTGGTTGTGCAACGTGGGTTGCAAGGGGTCCATTATCATCCCCTTTCCCACGTCCACCTTCTGGCCTTTGATCAAGTAGAGTATGGTGCACGGGGTTTCTTTCGCCTGCAAACACATATGCCTGTGGCGTAAAACATCCGAAAGGCAACAAAAATGGAATATTATATATATATACATGTATGTTGGTGCGACATGTAATTACCGTGACGGCGTCGAGCTCAACCAAAGACGAAGGCCCACCAAGCGCGCCAGAGACTGAGGACGGGGTGCTATGAGCGGGAGCGGCTGCTAGAGGAGGCCTAGTTGCGTGAGCAAGTGATAGTGCGGTGGTGTTGTTGTTCATGGAGTTGCTCCTGACGAAACTGGGCAACAGGAAATCGTGTATCGTCTTGTCTAGATTTTTCTTCGTCCAGTTGATGATAACTGGAACCAAGTTAGTAGCAAAATCATTTCTGCAGGTAGTTACAGCTGCATTGACTGTCTGTTGTAGCAACTCATATTTGTCCTCGGCTGCTTTTTTCGCGTCCTCAGCTGCTTTTTTCTCGACCGAAAGCTTCACCTTCGCGTCGATGTCCGCCTGACTAAACTTCTTTTTCTGCTTCTTGGCCTTCGGGCCCTCGTTGTAAAACACCTTCCATGTGGCGCCATCTCCAGCACCGTGCACACGACCATATTGCGGCCGCTGGCCCAAAGGGAGTCCCTTAAGTTCGTTCAAGGCCCGGTTGAGAGGGGTGTCCCACTTGGGCCTCATCGGAGAAGTAGGGTTTTCGGCTGCAAGCTGGTGTTGCTTCTCCAGTAGTCTAATCAATTTCCTCGTGATCTTGTCCGTGTAAATAACCTTTTTCTCCTTGTCCCACTTGTAGCGGGCCCTGATGAAGTCATGTTCCAAGGGGTTGGTGAACTTCGCGAAGGGGTCTGGGAGACCCGCGGCTTCACGTTCCGCGTCCTCCTTATCCCATATGGGCCTTTTACCGAGGTAGCCACGGCTTCCGAGGCGATGCTTCCCCGTGTTCCTTTGCTGAAGGCTCTTGAATTTCACAGCCTTAGCCTTGGCGTCCTCGGTAGCGCAAGTGTCCTTGAACTTTTCGAACTCCTCTTCCATAAGTGTCGGATTTTCCTCCAGAATGTTGGATAGGGGTTCCTCAGCCTCAATAGCTCGTTTCACCCTCGATTTCCAGGAGGCCAAATCATTGCTGAACATGCCCATGGCGTGATTGTTAATCTTTTTCATCTTCGGATCATCCCACGGTTGTTCTATGTTATCATCCCGGTCGGGGAACTTGAATCTCTTGTGCAACTTCGTTAGGAGCAACTGTGTCAAATGTTCTTTACTCCTTAAGTCATCGTCATTGATGCTCGCGCATTCCCGTAGGATGCATCCTACTTGGTTCCCATAGCACTTGCGAGGTTCTTCCGGCTCTAACGGCTCAAACTTGCCAGGTGCCATCTTTGTGATCACAAGTCGTCCAATCCCTAGTTTGTTAAGTTTTCGTATCCTCTGCTTCTTATGCCTCTTTTCGGTACCGGCATCGGCGCCGGTATCTTCCCCGGCGGTACCTTCCCCACCGGTCTCGGCACCGCCATCGGTGCCGGCGCCGTCGGTGTCGGTGTCGGCGTCAGTACCATCATCGAGGCGGACCTGCAAACCTTGCTTAGCAGTCAAAAAGTCGAGGTAGTCTTGTTCACCCTCATAATCCATCTTGTCTGCATCTTGGTCAGAAGGCCCAGTTTCTTCGTTGTTCGACATGTTTCTTATGATTAAGTGTCCTCATTTATTTCTAAAAGTATGAATAAATGAGAAATGAGATAAAAAAGAAATGTATGTGCCAGCACTCGATATGCCAACTACGTATAGCACAAATCATGCCTTTATTCACGGGAAATTTCGGCATGACCTTTGCTAAAAAATGGACATATCGAGCGCCTGAAATTCACCGGAACGGAAATGAATCAACATTCCGCCGTAACATAGGCAACTCGGATCATTTACCAAAACATGACATGTCCAAAACATGACATATCCACATATCACATGTCCAGTTCAAATTTGCCTATAAATTCAGCAAATTTTGAAACCTATCTAAATTCATAACTAAATAGATAACCTAATTAACATAACTAAAACCTAAGTAAATTAACCCTAGCTAGAGAGAGAGGGGGGGGGTGGTTTACAGAGGGTGCAGGGCGAGGAGGCAGGCCCGACGATGGCCGAGGTTGGGAGGGGAGGAAGCAGAGGAGGGAGGCGAGGGCCGACGGGTCGGGGGCGAGGGCCGGCGCCGGGGTGAGCGCGCCTAGGTCGGGTGCGAGCGCGTCGGGGTCGGGGGCGGCGGGGTCGGGGGCGGGCGCGGCGGTGCGACGGGGCCGGGAAAGAGAGAGTGGGGATTTGGGGGAAAAGAGGTGGGATGAAGCAGGGAGAGGGAGAATTTTGGGTTAAGTGGACGTAGCAGTAGCGCGTTTACACGAAAGCTTCACTAAAGCGCTACTACTACCTTGACTAGTTGTAGCGGTTTTCTGCAGAAACCGCTACTGCTACCTTGACTAGCTGTAGCGATTTTCTGCAGAAACCGCTACTGCTACCTTGACTAGCTGTAGCTCTTTTTCACTAAAGCGCTACTGCTATAACCAGTTTCCCTTTTTTCTTTTCCTCAGCATAATAGGAACATATATATTACATCATTGGACCCTTGCATAATAATGGCTAAGTGTGTATACAAAATAGGAACATATATATATTACATCATTGGACTCATGCATAATAATGGCTAATTAAGTGTGTATACAAAATAGGAACATATATATATATTACATCATTTGACCGATTCCTCAGCGTTGACGTTTTCGTTTTTGAGTCAGCTTCTTTCCGTTCTTGTTCATCGCAAAATAATTGAGCCCCTCATTGTGACTTTGCCTTTTCCATGGAGTACGATTTTTCTTTGGTAATGTAGTATTGATTCTTCTTTTGACGTATACTTCATCATCATCGTCATCTTCCCTCATTGGGTTGCCGTACTGATCATAGTCTTCCTCGTTGGCGACTCCATCCATTCCAATGATGTTTTTTTGCCTTTCCTCATGACAACACGACTGTGATTGCATGGGTCGGTTATGAAGAAGCATTGTGTCACGTGCTTAGCGTGTACCCATGGCTCGTTTTTTGCGATAGCGTTCACGGTAGCGCTCTTGGCGTCGGGTATAGTCATGATAGTGAAAATCTGGCTTTCTCTTTCAACATTCTTAGCCCATCTGACTCGGAACATCGTCGTGTTGTGCAGTCCAGAGTAGTCAAGCTCCCAGATCTCCTCGACCCTTCCATAAAATCGTTCAGTTGCGCTGTTGTCGCTGCCGGTCATGCATTCCATCGTCACCCCTGAGTTCTGATATTCATCACTGTCCATATCTTTGGCCTCCGTGTAGAACGTGTATCCGTTGATATCATATGCCTGATAGGTTACGAGGTTGGGCGAGGGGCCATGTGCTAAGGCGTATATGAGCAATCCGTCCTTAGAGCCCTCCCCCGGGGGATTAGCAATAATATGCTCTTTGAACCAATGCAGGAAAGTGGAGTTGTGCTCTTAGTAACTTCGGCGTCCGTCCTGCATACCCCCCGGTCATGATACTTCTTTGCGATAATTTCTTTGTGCAGTGCCACGAAAGGATCTACCTCGTCTAGGTGTTGTAGAACTACCAAGTTTGCTCTGTATAAGTCGCTGCGTCGATCTGAGTATGCCACGTACAGTTCCCTGCGACCGTTGCAGTGACCTTCTCCTTCGAGCCTCCCATCGTGCTTGTTAACGGGCAAACCAACACTAACACCAGGCGGCTGGTCTGCGCCATATAGAAAATTCTCAGAGAAAGAGATGCACTCTTGTGTCAAATAGCCCTGGACGATGCTTCCATCCGGACGGGACATGTTACGAACGAATCCTTTGATGATCCCATTCATCCTCTCAAACGGCATCATGTTGTGCAGGAATGATGGCCCCAGGTCTATTATGTCATCCACAATATGGACACACAGATGCACCATCACGTCAAAGAACGCGGGCGGGAAGTACATCTCAAGCTCATTCAGTATCACAACGATCTCTTCCTGTAGCCTTCGGAGCTGCTTCACACTGATCGACTTTTGAGAGATGACGTCGAAAAAGTTGCAGAGACCAATAAGCATGTCACGGACATGCTTGTCCATTATCCCTCTAAGGGCAACAGGTAATATCTGCGTCATCATCACATGACAGTCATGAGACTTCATCCCGCCGAACCTTTTCTTGTACGTGTCTAGATATCTACTTATCTTGCCACAGTAACCGGAACTAACTTTGACTCCGGTAAGGCACTTAAAGAATTGATTGATCTCAGCCTGACTTAAGGTGAAGCAAGAAGGGGGGTAATAATCCTCATTCTTTATTTTCTTGCCCTTCTTCTCCCGTGCCTCTGTCTTCGTCTCTGTCTCGTCTGACATTTTATGTGGCGACATGTGCAGATCTTCCCTGATTTCCAAATCTTGCAAGTCTTTTCTTGCCTTCGGCCCATCCTTGGTCTTATCCGGCATGTTCATCAGTGTTGCGAGCAAGCTCTCAAGGAGATTCTTACAGATATGCATTTGATCAAGGCAATGAGGTGTATCGAGTTTGTGCCAGTACTCCAAGTCCCAGAACACAGACCTCGTCTTCCATACCTTCAGCAGCGGCTCCGGCGCCTTTCTCATCGTCTTTCCCGGTGCGGGGCACTCCTTCCAGTTTTTCAACATCTCATCGATTTCGGCACTGCTCCGCTTACGGGGAGGTCCTCGATGCTCAGCGTGACCATTGAATAGATCTCCACGGTTTCTCCACGGGTCGTCCTGTTTGAGCCATCTTCGATGCCCCATGTACACGATTTTCCCAGACCCGCCATCTTTCCTTGACGTTAGCTGCTGAGACGTCGTATCATCCATGCACCGCGTGCATCCGCAATATCCATGGCACACCTGGCCTGCCACATATCCGTACCCAAGATAGTCGTGCACTGTCGTGATCAGCACGGCTCTCATGTTGAAATACTCGCCTTTGCTGGCGTCCCATGTCTTGGCCGGTGTTTTCCATAACGTGTCTAACTCCTCCTGAAGTAGCCCCAGATACAAATTAATATTATTTCCTAGTTGTTTCGGCCCTTGAATAAGCATGCTCATGTGAATGTACTTCGATTTCATGCACAACCAGGGGGGAGGTTGTACATCCATACAAACACGGGCCATGTGCTATGGTTGGTGCTCTGGTTGCCAAACGGATTCATGCCATCGGTACACGCGCCGAGCACGATGTTCCTTGCATCACATTCAAAATACCGATAGAAGCTGTTCAACGCTCTCCACTAGCTTCCATCCTTAACGTGTCTCAGCTTTGGATCATCTCCATCGTCGGGCTTCTTCCTCTCCGCGTGCCAGCGCATTAGCTTTGCTTCCTTGGGATCTACAAAATACCTCTGGAGACGGGGAGTGATCGGTAAGTACCATACCACTTTCTGGGGACATTTCTTCCCGGCCTTCTTGTATCGAGAAGCATTGCACACCGGACAACTTGTTTTTTCCGCGTGCTCCTTCCGATAGATTATGCAATCGTTGATGCATGCATGGTATCTAACGTGTGGCAGATCAAGAGGGCACACGATCTTCTTGGCCTCATCAACACTACTAGGACATAGATTACCCTCGGGAAGAACATCCTTTAGGTACTTGAGATGCTCATCGAGGCTAGTGTAGGTCCATTTGTTTTTAGCCTTCGTCTTCAGCACTTGGAGCGTGAAACTCAAGCGGGTCACCTCAGGATTGCAACCATCATACAATGAAGTGTTCGAGTCTACCACCAGTTGCTCCAGCTTAGCCTCCTCTGTAGAAGCAGCTCTCTCAGTACTCGTCTCCTTGTGAAGCAATCCTTGAACATGAGGGTCCCGCACGATTGAACTTAGTACCGACGAACTCTGCTGCATGGAGTCCATGTCGTTCTCTCCGCCGCCATGTCCGGCCCCTTCTCCGCCGCCATGTCCGGCCTCTTCCCTGCCGCCATTATCGATCATCTCTTCGTCTTGCCCCGTGTCATCATTGCCTGCCCCGTCGGCATCCTCAACATCGTCATCCTCATCTTCAGTTATCCACCGAGTATAGCCATCTATGAAACCAGTCATGAGCAGGTGCGCTTCGACACGACCATCGACATGGGGGTCAAGCCATACTATTCCTTTGCATTTTCGACACGGACATAAAACCTCTGTCAGGTTATTTTCCTTCATGTCCTGCACCGCCGACCGCAACCACCTGTCCACCATCATTCCATTGACCATCGTGAACTCTGCACGGTAATAATAAACAAATTGATTATAAAAATGCGTGCATTCATCAAAGTCATACAAAAATTCGGCATGACCTTCCTTAAAAGTAGGACATATATAGATCTAGAGTTTGCTCGGAATTCGCGAAAACGGAAATAAATCGACATTTCGGCAAAACATAGGCAACTCAAATGCACAATTTGGCGTCAACTCATGCCACACACACAATTTCCATAAAAATATCACACACACATGCATAAACATATTTCCATTTTGCAAAAGCATGAAATATTAATCACACCTCTATCTCGAGATCGAGCACACGGTGGAGATGATGATGTAGGGAGGTCAAAAGCGCACAAAGCTCTTCTTGACAAAGAAAAATCTAGTTAGGGGGCAAATAGGTCACTTAACTAAATGCTACATCTACCTAGCTAGCTAATTTGGGAGGAGACAACTTCAACTAGTGGAGGGGGGAGGAAAAAGAGAAACGAGATGAATTAATGGAGGTGGTGTAGTTATAGCTAGGAGTAATGAAGAGAGAGAAAGGTAGGTAAAAGAGGGAGAGTAATGGGGGGAGAAGTATTGAGGAAGAAGAACAGTGAGAGAGGGAGGATGTGGGAGGTAGGGGAAAGGGAGGAGAGGAGATGGGGAGGGGGAGGGGGAGGTGGAAAAGGTGGTGGGTCATGCGTCTTAGCAGTAGCGCGGGAGAGAAAGCGCGCTGCTGCGTAGCAACAACGCGCTTTCCTGTCACGCGCTACTGCTAAACGGGCCAACCCTGTGCACATTTTCAAAATTAGCAGAAGCGAGGTGACAAAAAAGCGCGCTGCTACTATGGCATTAGCAGCAGTGCGCTCCCTGGCGCCGCGCTACTGGTAAACTTATGTCGTTGTGTACTGTCGGTGGATTTTTGTAGCAGCGCGGTTTAAGCGTCACGCGCTACTGCTAAGTTTGCACCAGTAGCGAGCTTTCCGTAGCCGCACTGCTACTACTTAGCAGCAGCGCCTGTTTTTATGCTGCGCTGCTGCTAAGATTCTGTGTATAAGGTTTTCCCTAGTAGTGCATGTGGTGTGTCCACCCTGCAAGATGGGTAGGGTGGCTCGCCAAGATCTCATCTCTCAGAGCATGAATTTGTGGAACTCAACATCTATTCCTCGGTCCAGGCAAGTCTTTGGTCTTCTCTCTCTCTCTCTCAGATTGTCTAGTCATCGAGTTGTGGGCGATGGTGGTTTCTGCCATTAGAGTACTAGGTAAACAAACATCTTGTGGTTTTTTTCAAAGTGAATATCTACTTGGAGTAACAACTATCTTTTAACAATAATCCTTGGCATATTATATCTTGTAGGCATAAAAAATAATGGCATTGAGCCATTATACAAGTGTTGAGTATTTTTAGAAGCTTTGCTGTCTTGTGGGTTCAACTCTAACCTACCCCAACTTGTTTGGGACCGAAACACTTTGTTATTGTAGCCTTTAATTTTTTTTTTGTTATGTTGCATCCCTCTGCTCTTTGGTTGAAATGTTGTGTTGTGAGTGTCCTATCCAAAGCAAAGCAATTTGTTAACTAGAGAGTAGTTGGGTGGATAATACGTGCGACTTGTTTCCCTACTTGATCATGTGCTTGTTTTTTCTGAAATGGCTGCTTAGGTTTTGGATATGGCCTCAATTGGATTGGTAGATGATGCTCTAGTGGTTCCTGTTGAGTAAATGATGCTCTAATGGTCACTAGTGTGTAAGCATTTGAATTAAATTGTGTTTCCCACGGATGGATTGGGATTTTTTTTTAAACTCTAGATGTGTAGTGAATTGGACAGGAACCTGATGCTGCAAAGGTTTGACCCGTGCTGGTGCTAGGAGCGAACATTGGCATTCAGTGGTTCTGAATAGTGTTCATGTGGTTGTGGTGGCTATATATCATCAGTATGGTGCATATGTAGGCTTTAGGATTTGCTATAAAATGTTGTGCATTGTCTTGCTGCACGGGTCTTTTGGTGTTGTTAAATTTTGAGTGAATTCCACTTTTTACTCCTTAGTTATGCATTTTGACACTAATTACCCTATCGAATGAAAAATCGTCAAGATTACCCCTTTTAAAAGCTTTGAAACCTTGTTTTTTTATGCGTGTCTATTGGGCAAGGTGTAAGGTGTTGACCAGAGTTTAAAAATATCAAGACGAGGAGGAGGATTTGAACATATGGGTAAGAGAAATCTGAACATGAATATCGATTATGCCCTCAGATCTTTACACATTTTACCGTGCCACGTCGGCGTAACATGCCGGTACTATCTAACAGAAACAAGCAAAGTGCTAAACTGGGGTAAAACTGTGTTCAAAATCTTCTAAATGAAATATTTGGTAGAAGTTGCACTAAATAGGGTAATATGTGTCACAAATGCAGAACTATAGAGTAAAAA